>NC_030822.1:45040530-45341178 GCF_001704415.2 Capra hircus | reverse complement strand
TGAGGTCACCACAGATCACTGAGTAGAGTTCTCTGTGCTATACTAGGTTCTTATTAGTTATTTACTTTATACGTAGTATCAATAGTGTATATACGTGAATCCCAAACTCCCAAGATGCCCTCCCCACCTTCCTTCTCGGTGGCGGTTTAGTCACTAAGTCGTGTCTGACTCTTGTAACCCCATGGACTATGGCCCACAAAGCTCCTCTGACTGTGGGGTTTTCCAGGCAAGAACACTTGAGTGGGTTGCCATGCCCTCCTCCAGGGCATCTTCCTGACCCAGGGGCTGAACCCAGCTTACCTGCGTTGTAAGTAGATGCTACCAACTGAGCCACCAGGGAAGCCCGCCTTCCCACCTGGGTAACCATAAATTTGTTCTTTATAACTGTGACTCTACTTCTGCTTTGCAAATGAGTTCACTTGTATCATTTTCCTGGATTCCACATTTCTCAAATATGTATTATGGTTCATGCTTTACCCCAGGGACTTCATATACATTATTTTAGTAATCCTTAATAATCCTATAACACCCACAAGGTAATAATCTTATGGATAATATTATCTCATTTTGTACCTAAAGAAACAAAGGCTCATAAATATTAATAAATCAGCACAAGAATAGGCAACTAGCCCCCAGTAGGGGGAAAGTGAAAGTGAAAGTTAGTCCCTCAGTCGTGTCTGACTTTGTGATCCCTTGGACTGTAGCCTGCCAGGCTCCTTTTTCCCATGGAATTCTCCAGGCAAGAGTACTGGAGTGGGTTGCCATTTCTTTTTCCAGGGGATCTTCCTGACCCAGGGATCAAACCCAGGTCATTTGTATCGCAGGTAGATTCTTCACCAGCTGAATAGGTGATGGGGTGAAGCAAAATCTGGGTGTGAAGGCATGTGTTTTGAAGCACATAGCTCATCTTGTTGATTCAGTTACTCTGGCTGATGGGGAACAGTAAGTGTTCTATCCAGCCCTCCCTGGCACTTTTTGTACTAGTATTTTAAACTCATTATGATTTTTTTCATATTTAATTTTCCACATGATTAAGCCTTTTCTTCCCAAATCAGTTGGAAATCTCTTTGAACATAGTGACCTCTTCTTTATTTTTTTTAATTTAAATTTATTTATTTTAATTGGAGGCTAACTACTTTACATAATTGTGTTGGTTCTGCCACACATCAACATGAATCTGCCACGGGCGTACACATGTTCTCTATCCTGCTCCCTCCCCCTTCCCTCCCCATACCATCCCTCCGGGTCATCCCAGGGCACCAGCCCCAAGGACCATGTATCGAACCTGGGCTGGTGAATCGTTTCTTATATGATATTATACATGTTTCCATGCCATTCCCCCAAATCATCACACCCTCTCCCTCTCCCACAGAGTCCAAAAGACTGTTCTATACATCTGTGTCTCTTTTGCTGTTTCGCATACAGGGTTATCGTTACCATCTTTCTAAATTCCATATATATGCGTTAGTATACTGTATTGGTGTTTTTCTTTCTGGCTTACTTCTCTCTGTGTAATAGGTTCCAGTTTCATCCACCTCATTAGAACTGATTCAAATGCATTCTTTTTAATGGCTGAGTAATACTCCATTGTGTATATGTACCACAGCTTTCTCATCCATTCATCTGCTGATGGACATCTAGGTTGCTTCCATGACCTGGCTATTGTGACCTCTTCTTTAAACCTCTTTCCATCTTCAGCTGTGCTTTGCCTTACTTGAGATTTCAGCAATTTCTTACTGATGGACTGCCAATTCCAAATTGTGATCAGTCAGGTCAGTTTTGGTGGCATATCAGTTTTGGTGGCATATCTGGGGCCCCAGGGAAGGACCCTGAGAAATCTGGGGCACAGGAACCAATCCCCAGAGAGTACCAAATCTCCAGAGACAGAAGGCAGTGGAGATATGCTAAACAACACTGAACATCCAAGAGTTCAATTACACTTCCTCTACACTAAGGAAAATGAGAGAAAAACACAAGGGAAAGGGGAATTTATCTGTCTTTTCCTTCTGTGTTGCCATCTTAGTTTACTATTTTCTGGCTTTTTCCTGTCTTCAATGTGTCCTTTCAAACCCCTCTGAAAGGGCTTTATGCCTTCCATTAGTCCTGCTCTTCTTGGTGCCAGGAAGTTCTCCAAAAATGTTCTTCTCTATAATACTTATACAATAGTAGTTACACTGTTACCTAGATCGCATCTCACCATGAATTGAGAGATGTGCTTCATATGAATATACATCTATTAGAACATAAAGATTTTGTGGAAACCAAGTGTTAACATATCCAGATACGCTATGTAATTCTTCACAAAGGAAAGGAAACAAACCATGCTTTTTGTGTATAACAACAAAGTGATTTCAAATCGTACCAAAATTTCTATTTCTAAGGTCAATTAAAATATTTCCTCTTTGTTATTCTCATAGCTAGTTTGTTGACTTTACCATTGCTGGCCCTATATATGCTTAGAGTTTTTTGTTTGTTTTTATTTACTTATATTTGCTGTACAGAAGATTTTTATAGTTATAAAAAAATTGTAAGATGCTCCATTTTTAGAAGGTTTAACGAATATAATTCTAGATATTATATTCTGTTTTTTCCATATTCCAGGCAACTTTCGTATTAAAATACCTTAAGTTTTGGTCTAAAAATTAAATCACTATTCTACGAGTGATGAAGGGTGGAGGGGAGCCAAGGACACAAAATAAATGACTCCTATGTTCTAGCTGTGATCTCATAGTTGGTAGAGTTGTAAACTCACAGATCACTCTCTCAGTTCAAACTCAGGAAGGTCTGGGACCTCAGGCTACTGATAGATTAATCTAAACCAAAGAGATTCCTTTTGAAGAAAACTAAAGGCAAGAAAAGACAAAAAGATGTGGAATGGCCCACATTTGGAGTTGGCAGTCAACATGCATAGACTCATGGTTCCATTCACATTTTAACAAAGAAGTGGACTTCTAGACAAGAACAGGGAATAGTTGCCCAAAGCTACTCTGCAAATTAGAGCTAACAGAAAGTGAACAAATTGGGGAAAACAGACACAGGGAATCCAGGGAAAGTTTTTAAACAGATGCATGCCTTGGAAAGACATTTGACTCACTTAAGAATTCTGTTTCTGCACCATCCCCCCATGGCTGGAGTCTCACGGCCTGCTCTGTCACACATGCAAAACCAATCTGCTCCCGTGACATGGAGCATGAAAGTTCATCTCCCAAAACTTTACACCCTATTGAAAGAATATAATAGTGTTAAAGAAAAGCTAATTCTGTGATCCTTTCGCATGGGGCTACAGATGGGATGCCATTTTCAAGGGACTTTTTTTTTTTTTTTTTTGCCCCAGTTCCCATCAAATAGCTCCTGAAATAGGCATGATACAGCCCCCTTGAATAAAATAAAATACCTTATTTAATTGCCTGAATGACACTCGGGATTGTGCTGCCAAAGCAAGCCCAAACAGGCCCAACCAGAAGCAATATCAAGGAGGTGACTTAACTATGAGGCAGCCTAGGCTGATGGAAATAAAAACAGGTCTGGGGAAATGCAAATGAAATCTGCAAAGGAGCTGAAGGGATAAGAAACCATTTCTCAGGGTAATGAGCTCATTGATTGCAAGGATGGCACCTCAGCCAGACCTCCAGATCTCAGAGCACCATTATACATGGAAGACAGGGTCAGGATTGGGAGAGGCTGGCAGGGCATCTGAGCAGCCACAGCCATGGCCACCAAGTCTGCCCCCCTGCCTGCTCCCCAACTCTTCCCCTCTGACTTCAGAATTCTGGGCCCCTTTTTTATTTCCTTTGTGTATTTCTGCCATCTGTACAGATTTGTCAGGGTCCTCTGGATTCTTACTAAAAAATTTTCAGAACAGCAAGTCTTGTACCTTCCAAGAAAGCCCCAACTATATTTATTTATTGAGTCTAACCCAATTTTAAATATATCAACCAAGAACAGGCATACTGACTATCTGTTTTTTCTGTGTCATTCATTGTGGGTCTCCAAAGAACTTGGCCGAAGACGTATGTAATTATCCTGTTTTGTTTATATATATATGTGTGTGTGTGTGTGTGTGTGTGTGTGTGTGTACATGTATGTGTGTGTGTGTATACATGCTAAAAAATATTTCTTACACTAAACCAGGTGGTGATCATTCCCCAGGACATATCTTGTAAGAGCTACTCAGTAGAATTATGTTAGGAAGACTTATAAGTGAAATGTGCAATACTTAACAATATCCCATGTGTAATCCTTGTAAATTCTCCACTGACCCCAGCTTCTCTAGGATAACAGGAGTTATGAGACATTTTCAACATGGGCTTCTTTCCTGGGCCTTGCTTATGCTTGCAAGGTGTTTGGCTCCCTCCCCACTGTTCTCAAATCCAAAGGCTCTTTCAGAGTCATTGATTCAAGGTGGTTATTTCATCTGCTGTCATATTTTGGAAAAAGGATTCAAACCAAAGTAGCTTAGTAGGATAGCTATTGTAAATTGAACTCCAAAAAATTCATACCTTGAAGCCCTAATCCCATAATGCGACAGTAAGAGGTAATTAAGTTAAATCTAGGCCCTAATCCAATGTAACTGGTATCCTTTTAAAAGGAGGAGATTAGGACATATATAGCAGTATCAGCTATATATACTTTTCATACTGTTCATGTCTCCATGAACAGTATGAAAAGGCAAAATGATAGGATACTGAGATAGGAACTCCCCAGGTCAGTAGGTGCCCAATACGCTACTGGAGATCAGTGGAGAAATAACTCCAGAAAGAATGAAGGGATGGAGCCAAAGCAAAAACAATACCCAGCTGTGGATGTGACTGGTGATAGAAGCAAGGTCCAGTGCTGGAAAGAGCAATATTGCATAGGAACCTGGAATGTCAGGTCCATGAATCAAGACAAATTGGAAGTGGTCAAACAGGAGACGGCAAGAGTGAACGTCAACATTCTAGGAATCAGTGACCTAGAATGGACTGGAATGGGTGAATTTAACTCAGATGACCATTATATCTACTATTGCAGGCAGGAATCCCTCAGAAGAAATGGAGTAGCCATCATGGTCAACAAAAGAGTCTGAAATGCAGTACTTGGATGCAATCTCAAAAACGACAGAATGATCTCTGTTCGTCTCCAAGGCAAACCATTCAATACCACGGTAATCCAAGTCTATGCCCCAACCAGTAATGCTGAAGAAGCTGAAGTTGAACGGTTCTGTGAAGACCTACAAGACCTTTCAGAACAAACACCCCAAAAAGATGTCCTTTTCATTACAGGGGACTGGAATGCAAAAGTAGGAAGTCAAGAAACACCTGGAGTAACAGGCAAATTTGGCCTTGGAATGCAGAATGAAGCAGGGCAAAGACTAGTAGAGTTTTGCCAAGAAAATGCACTGGTCATAGCAAACACTCTCTTCCAACAACACAAGAGAAGACTCTACACATGGATTCACCAGATGGTCAACACCGAAATCAGATTGATTATATCCTTTGCAGCCAAAGATGGAGAAGCTCTATACATTCAACAAAAACAAGACCAGGAGCTGACTGTGGCTCAGATCATGAACTCCTTATTACCAAATTGAGACTTAAATTGAAGAAAGTAGGGAAAATTGCTAGACTATTTAGGTATGACCTAACTCAAATCCATTATGATTATACAGTGGAAGTGAGAAATAGATTTAAGGGCCTAGATCTGATAGATAGAGTGCCTGATGAACTATGGAATAAGGTTTGTGACATTGTACAGGAGACAAGGATCAAGCCCATCCCCATGGAAAAGAAATGAAAAAAAGCACAATGGCTGTCTGGGGAGGCCTTACAAATAGCTGTGAAAAGAAGAGAGGTGAAAAGCAAAGGAGAAAAGGAAAGATATAAGCATCTGAATGCAGAGTTCCAAAGAATAGCAAGAGATAAGAAAGCCTTCTTCATCAATCAATGCAAAGAAATAGAGGAAAACAACAGAACGGGAAAGACTAGAGATCTCTTTGAGAAAATTAGAGATACCAAGGGAACATTTCATGCAAAGATGGGCTCGATAAAGGACAGAAATGGTATGGACCTAACAGAAGCAGAAGATATTAAGAAGAGGTGGCAAGAATACACAGAAGAGCTGTACAGATAACTGTACCCAGATAATCATGATGGTGTGATCACTCACCTAGAACCAGACATCCTGGAATGTGAAGTCAAGTGGGCCTTAGAAAGCATCACTATGAACAAAGCTAGTGGAGATGATGGAATTCCACTTGAGCTCTTTCAAATCCTGAAAGATGATGCTGTGAAAGAGCTGCACTCAATATGCCAGCAAATTTGGAAAACTCAGCAGTGGCCACAGGACTGGAAAAGGTCAGTTTTCATTCCAATCCCAAAGAAAGGCAATGCCAAAGAATGTTCAAACTACCGCACAGTTACACTCATCTCACATGCTAGTAAAGTAATGCTCAAAATTCTCCAAGCCAGCCTTCAGCAATACGTGAACCGTGAACTCCCTGATGTTCAAGCTGGTTTTAGAAAAGGCAGAGGAACCAGAGATCAAATTGCCAACATCCGCTGGATCATGGAAAAAGCAAGAGAGTTCCAGAAAAACATCTATTTCTGCTTTATTGACTATGCCAAAGCCTTTGACTGTGTGGATCACAAGAAACTGTGGAAAATTCTGATAGAGATGGGAATACCAGACCACCTGACCTGCCTCTTGAGAAACCTATATGCCGGTCAGGAAGCAACAGTTAGAACTGGACATGGAACAACAGACTGGTTCCAAATAGGAAAAGGAGTACGTCAAGGCTGTATATTGTCACCCTGCTTATTTAACTTCTATGCAGAGTACATCATGAGAAACGCTGGACTGGAAGAAACGCAAGCTGGAATCAAGATTGCCGGGAGAAATATCAATCACCTCAGATAAGCAGATGACACCACCCTTATGGCAGAAAGTGAAGAGGAACTCAAAAGCCTCTTGATGAAAGTGAAAGAGGAGAGTGAAAAAGTTGGCTTAAAGCTCAACATTCAGAAAACGAAGATCATGGCATCTGGTCCCATCACTTCACAGGAAATAGATGGGGAAACAGTGGAAACAGTGTCAGACTCTATTTTGGGGGGCTCCAAAATCACTGCAGATGGTGATTGCAGCCATGAAATTAAAAGACACTTACTCCTTGGAAGAAAAGTTATGACCAACCTAGATAGCCTATTCAAAAGCAGAGACATTACTTTGCCAACTAAGGTCCGTCTAGTCAAGGCTATGGTTTTTCCAGTAATCATGTATGGATGTGAGAGTTCAACTGTGAAGAAGTCTGAGTGCCGAAGAATTCATGGTTTTGAACTGTGGTGTTGGAAAAGACTCTTGAGAGTCCCTTGGCCTGCAAGGAGATCCAACCAGTCCATTCTGAAGGAGATCAACCCCGGGATTTCTTTGGAAGGAATCATGCTAAAGCTTTGACCACCTCATGCGAAGAGTTGACTCATTGGAAAAGACTTTGATGCTGGGAGGGATTGGGATCAGGAGGAGAAGGGGACGACAGAGGATGAGATGGCTGGATGGCATCACTGACTCGATGGACATGAATCTAAGTGAACTCCAGGAGTTGGTGATGGACAGGGAGGCCTGGCATGCTGCTATTCACTGAGTCACAAAGAGTCAGACACGACTCAGCAACTGAACTGAACTGAACTTAGCAGTATCAGCGGAGAAGGCAATGGCACCCCACTCCAGTACTCTTACCTGGAGAATCCCATGGACAGAGGAGCCTGGTGGGCTGCAGTCCATGGGGTGGCTAAGAGTTGGGCATGACTGAGCAACTTCACTTTCACTTTTCACTTTCATGCATTGGAGAAGGAAATGGCAACCCACTCCAGTGTTCTTGCCTGGAGAATCCCAGGGACGGGGGAGCCTGGTGGGCTGCCGTCTGTGGGGTTGCACAGAGTCGGACACGACTGAAGCTACTTAGCAGCAGCAGCAGGATGCACATGGACAGAGAAAACACCACGTTGGTCACAGCAAGAAGGTGACCATCTGCAAGCCATGGAGCGAGGCCTCAGGAGAAATTAATCCTGTTGGCACCATGATCTTGGACTTCCAGCCTCCAGAACAGTGAGAAAATAAATTTCTGTTGTTTGTCACTCAGTCTTTGGCATTTTGTTATGGTGGTCCAAATAAACTAACATAGGAGGTAATTCCAGGAAACAAATAAAGGAGATGGTAAAATAAGAAAGGGAAGAGGCCAAGAAAAAATATGGTCCCAGAGAGGTCCCATTGTGGGGAACTGAACTTCCTGCTGGGGAGCCCTATGAGCCTGTGTAGAGGGCTTGTTCTAAAGTCATGGTGCCAGAGAGACCAGCCATCTGGGCTATGCAAGCACCAATTTTCATCTTGGCACTCATTGGATAAGGACTGCTGGAGGAGGAGCATTAATTCTCCAGCGATCTGGCCTTGATGTGCAGAAGGGTATGGTGGGGCTCCAATCACCAAAGAAAAGACTCAGGTAAAGAGGTGTAGATGCTGGCAACTGGCTCCAGACCTTACAATGAAAGGTTTAGGGGAATAAGGGAGAAACAGTGCTACACTTACTCTTATAGAATCCTCTCTGGCATAGGACTAGGAGGAAAGACCTTATCTACTTCACCTTGGCCATTTTACTGGGGAGATATTTTATTTCCTTCTCCCGCATCAGGTAGTTAGCCCCTTGCTATCCAGAGACATAGGAGGACTGTTGAGAGAAGGTTGTTAAAGGAAGGGCCACATTGATAACCCAGGAAAAAATTCCCAGCGGGAAGAACGATACCAAGGTTTCCAGCTCCCTGTGCAGATTTCCCTGACCCTGAGGTGCCCAGTTGGGAGGCAGGCCAGGGTTGAGCTCCAGGTGTGGTTTGATGCAGGGCTACAGCCACCAGGAGGAAGGTACACATTGTTTTTCCCACAAAAATGCAACCTACTCATCAAGCATGTGTCCAGACAGAGGAGGAGTCTGTTGTGATTTGCACAAAGTCAGTGCAGGATCAGCTGTGTGACTATGCCACCTACATCCCAGAAATGAAAGGACACCTTCTTATGGTAATTTTATCCAGTAGCAATGAGCTCTTTCCAGCAGAAATCAGGAAGTGAAGGCTCCAGAGCACCTGCGGAGCAGTTAAAATATTCTTGCCAGACTGCATGATTCTCTACAAAATTTTACACAGAGAAATAAAGATGACAGTGTCCCACCAAGATACTAACTCAAAAGGGTGAGGCAGGTATAATCCAGGTAGAAACCAATAGCATGGACACCTGGATTTCCCATATAATGACAAGAGGGATGCAGGACGACATTATGGGGGATTCTAAGGAGACTTCTAGAGTGCCAGTGGCTTCAATTGTATGATATTAAAAATACTATGCAAGTCTGGGGAGACAAACTTCCTGAGATTTTTTTGTTTGTTTTACATGAATTTTGACAAAGGAGAGTAATAATTTGTTGAAGTGGAAAATGCCCTGAAATAGAAATCTAAAGGCAGAATATTTCTAATTTGGTCTTAAAATATTCATAACTTATGAACCAATGATTTCGCAATTAGGGAAAGAATCTAAAATGCAGCCCTGGATTTACGCACAAAAATGTTTATTGTCGCATTATGTGTAATAAAAATCCCGGAAATAGTGAAATAGCTGGTGGTTAAGGTATGGTTAATTAATGCAATTAATGTTTGAAAAGAATTTTTAATAACACAGAAGAGTAATGGTAAGTGAGCAAACCAGAATACAAGTAGAGTATATAAAACTGGGAGGTGGAGGGGAGTGGAAAAAAGGCTAAAGGAAAACGTGACAAAACATTAGTTTTTTTTGGTTTGGGGTGTTTTTTGTTTGTTTGTTTGTTTGTTTGTTTTTGCCTCTAGGTAGGGGATTATGAGCAATACATTTATTTCTGTTTATTATAATTTTTACATTTTCAATTTTTCTACAATTAAGCCTCTTACACACTCTAAAAAAACAAGCAGAATAAAACTAGTATTATTCTAGCTATGAAATGCCAGTCCTAAGCGTGGATAATTCAGCCTTTGCAGAAATGACTGGGTCATGTGTGGGCCTGTGCACTGAGAAATAAAGAAACTTAGTGATAACATATAAGTATATGCATATGATGTCTAGTGATGAATCATCAGAGTCTATTCAGCTCATGGGGGGCATTTTTTCTGAAAGTAATGAGCTCTAAGAGAGGTACAAATATTGAGTTTTGACATCTCTAAGTGGGGAGACCCCTGATCAGCTCATGATGAACTGGTCTAAACTTTATTTTACATGGAAGTCCTCTCTGGAAATGACCTTGTGTCTGTCTATGGCTTCTCTGTTTTAGCTCACTATAGTTGTAATGCTGACATCTGAACTGGGTTTTAAGGGATAAATAGGACTTATTCAACAAATTATTGTTGAATGAATGAAATAGGGGTTTAAAGGATACCTAGGACTTCCTCTACTCAACAGAGAAGCAAAAAAGAGCAGTCATTTCAGGTAGAAAGCTCCATGTGTAGAGATAGAGGAATGTATGAAAATATTGGGGGAACAATGAGGGTTTTCATGTGGCTATATAGGATATACAGTTTGGGGAATAGAATGGAGGTGACAAAAGGACACTAAGTAGGTAGTTAGGAAGCAGGTGGGAGAAGATTTCCACTCAGGACTTTGGGTGTTATTCTCAAGGTGATGGGAATCTTGGTCATCTTTCAGCCAAAGAGTAATATTAATAGCTGTTTCCAATACTGGTTATTCATACTCCGTCATCATGAATTTTTATAATATTTTCTTACCATGTTTAACCCTGATGTCCTTTTGCATTGTCAACAAGTGCTCTCTCTTTACTTTAGCCTCATCCTAAATGATATCTATAATATCATAGACGATGTATTAGTTATATTTTCTATTATATTTAATATAGTGATATATCTATTAAAATAAAAATAATTCACCCTTGCACCACCCTAAATCACTTTTCATCCACACATGCCACACTTGGGAAATACTGTTATTGTTCATTCATTCAACAATAATTTTGAGTATTTACTATATGTCAAGAGAAGAAAGTACAAGAATAAAAGACAGTGAAGACAATTCTTATAGCCTCAAGCAATTATAACACAGTTAGATGAATGTATTGATCAAGGAACTATTAATATAAAGATCCATATAGAAATACTGTACAAAATGGTTTATAGTAATAAACTTATAAATGGAAAGATTTGTTTGAAAGCTCTTATAGTTGTCCAGGTCAAAATATGAAGGAAATCTGATCAGAGACTGGCAGAAGAAAATGAAAGAAGAGACCCATGTGAAATGTTTTATGCAGCAGAAGTTGATGTGTCCTGATGTCCTGTTTGTTGTATGCTCTCTGCAAAGGAGAGCAAGAGAGGAAGGCATCAAGCTTTCAAGGGTTTAGTTCACAGGTTTTCTTTTTTTTTCTGATGCCATACCTCCCTTAAGGGAGACTGTCCAGCTCACTCTCCTCCTGCACTGTGGAGGCCTGGGAAGCTAGCAGCTGTATCCCAGACTGCTTCACAGTTACAGTTTCACTTGGGCCTTAGATTCTGACAGTGACATGCACTCTTGTTAGTCACTCAGTCATTTCTGACTCTTTGTAACCCCATGGACTATAGCTTACCAGGCTCCTCTGTCCAAGGAATTTTCCAGTCAATACTGGAGAGGGTAGCCATTCCTTTCTCCAAGGTATCTTCCTAACCCAGGGGTCAAAACTGAGTCTCCTGCAATGCAAGCAGATTCTTTACAAATTGAGACACCAGGGAAGCCAAAATGCATTCATGGGAGACTAGAATTTGGAAGTGAGTTAACTAGGAGGCAATGGCAAGCCACTCCAGTACTCTTCCCTGGAAAATCCCACGGACGGAGGAGCCTGGTGGGCTGCAGTCCATGGGGTGGCTAAGAGTCGGACACAACTGAGTGACTTCACTTTCACTTTTTACTTTCATGCATTGGAGAAGGAAATGGCAACCCACTCCAGTGTTCTTGCCTGGAGAATCCCAAGGACAGGATAGCCTGGTGGGCTGCCATCTATGGGGTCACACAGAGTCGGATACAACTGAAGCGACTTAGCAGCAGTAGCAGTAGCTAGGAGGAAGGCATGGCAAGGAAACATCTTTTTTTTTTTTTTTTTTGAAGGACATCTAGAAGCCACAGACAGCCTGGCTTTAGAGATGACACTTCTGGCCAAGGATCATGACTCACAGATCTCTGCTGTGAAGGTGTGCGCCTAGGGCTGGCAGTTCGCTTTTTGTCATATTATGCACAGAAATGGAATCTCTCTCAACGGATGACATTCTAGGATTGCCACCCTAGAATCATCTCTGGAGGTCTAACCTAGCCTAGAACCTCCTTCTTGAGACCTTCTAGTGACTTTGCAAACACCTAATTCCTTGTATTAAATTTCTCTTTTCATAAAATCATTAAAATGTTTTTTTCCCTACACCTACTCCCTGACCGATATCACCACTCAACATTTAGTCAAAGACAGTATTATACAACCTGATAAAAATGTGTGTGTGCTGATGTGTGCATGCATGCATGTGAATTCATATATGTTTGTTTGCATTTGAATCCTTTATATTCAATCACACTGTGAGGTCTTTGGGACTTGTCTGTCTTACTCTTCTCCTACATTACATATATACAATGCTCCATATGTGGCAACTATCATTAAGTCTATTTTGAAGAAAGTACTACTTGTCTTTTCAATTCTGATTCCAAAAATAAATCAGGATCACACAGGAGAGAATAAAAATTGTACTGTTGACTCAGAGGATAAGAGACCCAGGACCACTGACTGGAAAATGATGCTCATTTCTGTGGGAGTATCTTAGTCATAGAGGAAGAGTAGAGCCTCTGCTGTTAAAGCATCATGGTGACATTAGATTTCACCACAGTGGAGATGGAGGAGGGCATGTGACAGATTTTAGTGTTCTATGGGGTCTGCTACTCATGTCTTGATGGGGAGGAAGAGGGGGCTCTGTGACTTACTTCACTCAGCATAGGGGGACTTTTCTCCTGAGTCTGTAATTACTTAGAGGCAGTAGCTCTTGACTCTGATTGCCTATTAGAATTTCCTTCTGCCTGGCCCTTAGAGATTCTGATTTATTTCATTGGTGAGGAGTCTAAAAATCACTGTTGTTTTAAAGGCCGAGTAAGTCTAATGTTGCAGGGTTGGGAAGCATTGACCTTGTGTCCAAATGTTTTCCCATGCATTTAGTCATGGTGCTTTCTTCTGATTTCTTACATCTCTACTGTATTCATTTGTGGCATGTTGCATTTATGCCTTCTCTTCTTCACTTTTTCTTGTCAGAAAAGTTTTCAATTTATTATTTTCAGTTTTGTTTATCCTATAATTTAGCTGCACCCCACAAGTTTGTAGATTATTTAGCAACATTTAGTGCTAAATATTTTCTAATTCTCAATATTATGATTTATTTTACAACACATAAGTTGGGTTGTTATTTTTTAATGTGTTTGTTTAATGTCTGTTGTGGGTGCTTTTGGGTTTTTTTTTGTAAATTGATTTATAACCTCATTGAGAGGTCAGAGTACATGATAGATATGATGCTGACTTCTCAGAATTTGCTTTGAGATCTGTTTTGTGGATGAGCAGATGCTCAACCATTTAAAATATTTCATGTTTACCTGAAGAAATTTATTTATTTATTTATTTACTTATTTTTACTATAGTAGTTTCTTAAACTGTGGCCCCTGGACCAGTAGCATCAGCAATACCTGGAGGTTATCAAAATGCAAATTCTATTAAGCTAGACATTGAAGAAATTTGCAAAGATATGAAACAATTCCACTATTTTGTTTTGGAAAACAGAGTTTTTAAGAATAAAAATGTGGCAATGGCAACCCACTCCAGTACTCTTGCCTGGAAAATCCCATGGACGGAGGAGCCTGATAAGCTGTAGTCCATGGGGTCACTAACAGTCGGACATGACTGAGCAACTTCCCTTTCACTTTTCACTTTCATGCACTGGAGAAGGAAATGGCAACCCACTCCAGTGTTCTTGCCTGGAGAATCTCAGGGACGGGGGAGCCTGGTGGGCTGCTGTCTATGGGGTCGCACAGAGTCGGACAAGACTGAAGTGACTTAGGAACAGTAACAGCAGCATGTTAATGTACAATGGATTTATTGCTATTTTAAATGAATGTACACATATTTAAATAACTTTTGATTATATTTCTAAATGACTAGGTATCAATTTTTCTAACTCAACAAAAAACTCTTTAGGGTTCCCCCAAATTTTAAGTCTAAATTATTCTTGAGATTTAAAAAAAGTTTTGAAAATTGCTGACTTATATAGAAAATCTAAAACCTCTACAAGAAGTGCTGAAATAAATAAGTAAATCAATAGCTAAGTTACAGATAAAATAACAATATACAGAAATAAATTGCATTTTTACATGCTAGCAATAGAAATGAAAATATAGATTTAAAATTATATTTACAATAGCAAAAAAAACATAGAATACTTCAGAACATATTAATAGAAGTTGGGTAAGACTTTGTCACTATTACTACAAAGATTACTGAAAAAAATTTTTAAATACCTAAATACATGGAGAGATATACCATGTTCATGGACTGATACACTCAATATTGTTGTTGTTGTTTTTTTTAATTTTTACTTTATTTTACTTTACAATACTGTATTGGTTTTGCCATACATTGACATGAATCCACCACGGGTGTACATGCATTCCCAAACATGAACCCCCCTCCCACCTCCCTCCCCATAACATCTCTCAGGGTCATCACCATGCACCAGCCCCAAGCATGTTGTATCCTGCATCAGACATAGACTGGCAATTCGATTCTTACATGATAGTATACATGTTACAATGCCATTCTTCCAAATCATCCCACCCTCTCCCTCTCCCTCTGAGTCCAAAAGTCCGTTATACACATCTGTGTCTTTTTTGCTGTCTTGCATACAGGGTCGTCATTGCCATCTTTCTAAATTCCATATATATGTGTTAGTATACTGTACTGGTGTTTTTCTTTCTGGCTGACTTCACTCTGTATAATCGGCTCCAGTTTCATCCATCTCATCAGAACTGATTCAAATGAATTCTTTTTAATGGCTGAGTAATACTCCATTGTGTATATGTACCACAGCTTTCCTACCCATTCATCTGCTGATGGACATCTAGGTTGTTTCCATGTCCTGGCTATTATAAACAGTGCTGCGATGAACATTGGGGTACATGTGTCTCTTTCAGTTCTGGTTTCCTCGGTGTGTATGCCCAGCAGTGGGATTGCTGGGTCATAAGGTAGTTCTATTTGCAATTTTTTAAGGAATCTCCACACTGTTCTCCAAAATGGCTGTACTAGTTTGCATTCCCACCAACAGTGTAGGAGGGTTCCCTTTTCTCCACACCCTCTCCAGCATTTATTGCTTACAGATTTTTGGATCGCAGCCATTCTGACTGGTGTGAAGTGGTACCTCATTGTGGTTTTGATTTGCATTTCTCTAATAATGAGTGATGTTGAGCATCTTGTCATGTGTTTCTTAGCCATCCGTATGTCTTCTTTGGAGAAATGTCTATTTAGTTCTTTGGCCCATTTTTTGATTGGGTCATTTATTTTTCTGGAATTGAGCTGCATAAGTTGCTTGTATATTTTTGAGATTAGTTGTTTGTCAGTTGCTTCATTTGCTATTATTTTCTCCCATTCAGAAGGCTGTCTTTTCACCTTGCTTATATTTTCCTTTGTTGTGCAGAAGCTTTTAAGTTAAATTAGATCCCATTTGTTTATTTTTGCTTTTATTTCCAATATTTTGGGAGGTGGGTCATAGAGGATCCTGCTGTGATGTATGTCGGAGAGTGTTTTGCCTATATTCTCCTCTAGGAGTTTTATAGTTTCTGGTCTTACATTTAGATCTTTAATCCATTCTGAGTTTATTTTTGTGTGCGCTGTTAGAAAGTGATCTAGTTTCATTCTTTTACAAGTGGTTGACCAGTTTTCCCAGCACCACTTGTTAAAGAGATTGTCTTTACTCCATTATATATTCTTGCCTCCTTTGTCAAAGATAAGGTGTCCATATGTGTGTGGATTTATCTCTGGGCTTTCTATTTTGTTCCATTGATCTATATTTCTGTCTTTGTGCCAGTACCATACTATCTTGATGACTGTGGCTTTGTAGTAGAGCCTGAAGTCAGGCAAGTTGATTCCTCCAGTTCCATTCTTCTTTCTCAAAATTGCTTTGGCTATTCGAGGTTTTTTGTATTTCCATACAAATCTTGAAATTATTTGTTCTAGTTCTGTGAAAAATATGGCTGGTAGCTTGATAGGGATTGCATTGAATTTGTAAATTGCTTTGGGTAGTATACTCATTTTCACTATATTGATTCTTCCGATCCATGAACATGGTATATTTCTCCATCTATTAATGTCCTCTTTGATTTCTTTCATCAGTGTTTTATAGTTTTCTATATATAGGTCTTTAGTTTCTTTAGGTAGATATATTCCTAAGTATTTTATTCTTTTCATTGCAATGGTGAATGGAATTGTTTCCTTAATTTCTTTTTCTACTTTCTCATTATTAGTGTATAGGAATGCAAGGGATTTCTGTGTGTTGATTTTATATTCTGCAACTTCACT
Organism: Capra hircus; assembly: GCF_001704415.2. Classification (NCBI taxonomy): domain Eukaryota; kingdom Metazoa; phylum Chordata; class Mammalia; order Artiodactyla; family Bovidae; genus Capra; species Capra hircus. The sequence goes on along the minus strand of NC_030822.1, from coordinate 45,324,566 downwards.
ATATTCATTGATTAGCTCTAGTAATTTTCTAGTGGAGTCTTTAGGGTTTTCTATGTAGAGGATCATGCCATCTGCAAACAGTTAAAGTTTTACTTCTTCTTTTCCAATTTGGATTCCTTTTATTTCTTTTTCTGCTCTGATTGCTGTGGCCAAAACTTCCAGAACTATGTTGAATAGTAGTGGTGAAAGGGGGCACCCTTGTCTTGTTCCTGACTTTAGGGGAAATGCTTTCAGTTTTTCACCATTGAGGATAATGTTTGCTGTGGGTTTGTCGTATATAGCTTTTATTATGTTGAGGTATGTTCCTTCTATTCCTGTGAATTACATTAATTGATTTGCGGATATTGAAGAATCCCTTGCATCCCTGGGATAAAGCCCACTTGGTCATGGTGTATGATCTTTTAATGTGTTGTTGGATTCTGATTGCTAGAATTTTGTTGAGGATTTTTGCATCTATGTTCATCAGTGATATTGGCCTATAGTTTTCTTTTTTTTGTAGTATCTTTGTCAGGTTTTGGTATTAGGGTGATGGTGGCCTCATAGAATGAGTTTGGAAGTTTACCTTCCTCTGCAATTTTCTGGAAGAGTTTGAGTAGGATAGATGTTAGCTCTTCTCTAAATTTTTGGTAGAATTCAGCTGTGAAGCCGTCTGGACCTGGGCTTTTGTTTGCTGGAAGATTTCTGATTACAGTTTCAATTTCCGTGCTTGTGATGGGTCTCTTAAGATTTTCTATTTCTTCCTGGTTCAGTTTTGGAAAATTGTACTTTTCTAAGAATTTGTCCATTTCTTCCACGTTGTCCATTTTATTGGCATATAACTGCTGATAGTAATCTCTTATGATCCTTTGTATTTCTGTGTTGTCTGTTGTGATCTCTCCATTTTCATTTCTAATTTTATTGATCTGATTTTTCTCTCTTTGCTTCTTGATGAGTCTGGCTAATGGTCTGTCAATTTTATTTATCCTTTCAAAGAACCAGCTTTTGGCTTTGTTGATTTTTGCTATGGTCTCTTTTGTTTCTTTTGCATTTATTTCTGCCCTAATTTTTAAGATTTCTTTCCTTCTACTTACTCTGGGGTTCTCCAATTCTTCCTTTTCTAGTTGCTTTAGGTGTAGAGTTAGGTTATTTATTTGACTTTTTTCTTGTTTCTTGAGGTATGCCTGTATTGCTATGAACTTTCCTCCTAGCACTGCTTTTATAGTGTCCCACAGGTTTTGGGTTGTTGTGTTTTCATTTTCATTAGTTTCTATGCATATTTTGATTTCTTTTTTGATTTCTTCTGTGATTTGTTGGTTATTCAGAAGTGTGTTGTTCAACCTCCATATGTTGGAATTTTTAATAGTTTTTCTCCTGTAATTGAGATGTAATTTTAATGCATTATGGTTAGAAAAGATACTTGGAATCATTTCGATTTTTTTGAATTTATCAAGTTTAGATTTATGGCCCAGGATGTGATCTATCCTGGAGAATGTTCCATGAGCACTTGAGAAAAGGGTGAAATTCACTGTTTTGGGGTGAAATGTCCTATAGATATCAATTAGGTCTAACTGGTCTAATGTATCATTTAAAGTTTGCGTTTCTTTGTTGATTTTCTGTTTAGTTGATCTACCCATAGGTGTGAGTGGGGTATTAAAGTCTCCCACTATTATTGTGTTATTGTTGATTTCCCCTTTCATACTTGTTAGCATTTGTCTTACATATTGCGGTGCTCCTATATTGGGTGCATATATATTTATAATTATTATATCTTCTTCTTGGATTGATCCTTTGATCATTATGTAGTGGCCTTCTTTGTCTCTTTTCACAGCCTTTGTTTTAAAGTCTATTTTATCAGATATGAGTATTGCCACTCCTGCTTTCTTTTGGTCTCTATTTGCATGGTATATCTGTTTCCAGCCCTTCACTTTCAGTCTGTATGTGTCCCTTGTTTTGAGGTGGGTCTCTTGCAAGCACCATATGGAGGGGTCTTGTTTTTGTATCCATTCGGCCAGTCTTTGTCTTTTGGTTGCGGCATTCAACCCATTTACGTTTACGGTAATTATTGATAAGTATGATCCTGTTACCATTTACTTTATTGTTTTGGGTTCGGGTTTATACACCCTTTTTGTGTTTCCTGTCTAGAGAATATCCTTTAGAATTTGTTGGAGAGCTGGTTTGGTGGTGCTGAATTCTCTCAGCTTTTGCTTGTCTGTAAAGCTTTTGATTTCTCCTTCATATTTGAATGAGATCCTTGCTGGGTACAGTCATCTGGGCTGTAGCTTATTGTCTTTCATCACTTTAAGTATGTCTTGCCATTCCCTCCTGGCCTGAAGAGTTTCTATTGAAAGATCAGCTGTTATCCTTATGGGAATCCCCTTGTGTGTTATTTGTTGTTTTTCCCTTGCTGCTTTTAATATTTGTTCTTTGTGTTTGATCTTTGTTAATTTGATTAATATGTGTCTTGGGGTGTTTCGCCTTGGGTTTATCCTATTTGGAACTCTCTGTGTTTCTTGGACTTGGGCGATTATTTCCTTCCCCATTTTAGGGAAGTTTTCAACTATTATCTCCTCAAGGATTTTCTCATGGTCTTTCTTTTTGTCTTCTTCTTCTGGGACTCCTATAATTCGAATGTTGGAGTGTTTCATATCGTCCTGGAGGTCTCTGAGATTGTCCTCATTTCTTTTAATTCGTTTTTCTTGTTTCCTCTCTGATTCATTTATTTCTACCATTCTATCTTCTATTTCACTAATCCTATCTTTTGCCTCCGTTATTCTGCTTTCTGTTGCCTCCAAAGTGTTTCTGATCTCATTTATTGCGTTATTCATTATATATTGACTTTTTTTTATTTCTTCTAGGTCCTTGTTAAACCTTTCTTGCATCTTCTCAATCCTTGTCTCTAGGCTTTTTATCTGTGATTCCATTTTGATTTCGAGATTTTGGATAATTTTCACTATCAATATTCGGAATTCTTTCTCAGGTAGATTCCCTACCTCTTCCTCTTTTGTTTGGTTTGGTGGGCAACTCTCCTGTTCCTTTACCTGCTGAGTATTCCTCTGTCTCTTCATCTTGATTATATTGCTGCGTTTGGGGTGGCCTTTTAATATTCTGGTAATTTGTGGAGTTCTCTTTATTATGGAGCTTCCTCACTGTGGGCGGGGTTGTATCAGTGGCTTGTCAAGGTTTCCTGGTTAGGGAGGCTTGTGTTGGAGTTCTGGTGGGTGGAGCTGGGTTTCTTCTCTCTGGAGTGCAGTGGAGTGACCAGTAATGGGTTATGAGATGTCAAAGGTTTTGGAGTAACTTTGAGCTGCCTGTATATTGAAGCTCAGGGGTGTGTTCCTGTGTTGCTGGAGAATTTGTGTGGTATGTCTTGTTCTGGAACTTGTTGGTCCTTGGGTGGAGCTTGGTTTCAGTGTAGGTATGGAGGCAGTTGATGAGCTCCTATTGCTTAATGTTCCCTGAATTCAGGAGTTCTCTGATGTTTTCAGGCTTTGGACTTAAGCCTCCTGCTTCTGGTTTTCAGTTTTATTTTTACAGTAGCCTCTAGACTTCTCCATCTATACAGCACCAATGATAAAACATCTAGGTTAAAGATGAAAAGTTTCTCCACATTGAGGGACACTCAGAGAGGTTCACTGAGTTACAAGGAGAAGAGAACAGGGAGGGGGTAGTTAGAGGTGACTGGAATGAGATGCGGTGAGATCAAAAGAGGAGAGAGCAAGCTAGCCAGTAGTCACTTCCTTATATGCGTTCCATAGTCTGGACCGCTCAGAGGTATTTATGGAGTTATACAGGGAAGAGGAGAGGGAGGAAGTAGACAGAGGTGGCCAGGAAGATAAGAGAGAAGAATGAGAAGGAGAGAGACAAATCCTGCCAGTAACTAGCTCCTTAGGTGTTCTCCACCGTCTGGATCACACAGAGATTCACAGAGTTGGATAGAGAAGAGATGGGGGAGAAAAGAGACAGAGGCCACCTGGTGGAGAAAAAGGAGAGTCCAAAGGAGGAGAGAGTGGTCAAGCCAGTAATCTTGCTCTCAGGTAAACTTGGGTAGTGAAGTTTGGGTTTTTAAATGTACAAAATTGACAACAAAAACCAAAGAGCAAAGATTAAAAAACTAGAGTAGAGGTTGGATTTTCAAAAATACAATATTAAAGAAAAGAAGCAGAAGGAAAAAGGAAAAAGAAAAAAAAAAAAAAGAAAAGAAAAAAAAAGCCACAAGAATTATTAAAAAAAAAAAAAAAAAACAATAACCACCCAAAGACTATATATGGAGTTTGCCTTTAAAAAAAAAAAAAAAAGAGTCTTTTTTTTTTTGAATAGTAATAATAGGTTATAGAAATAAAAATTAGAGGAGAAATAGAAGACTTAACTATTAAAAAAAAGTTAGAAAAAAAAAGGAATGATTTTAAAAATAGCAAAAATATATCTGGCCCTTCTCGGATGTTGTGGGCAGTGTGGGGTCACTTCCAAGGCGGTTCCCTCAGTTTAACTTCTCTTTATGCTGGTTTTTTAGGCTCACTAGTTCAGTCGCGCTGTGGGGAGGGGGGATGCTGCAAACAAATAGCGCTGTCGTGGGCACACAGTGTCTCAGCCCCACTGGACCTGTCCCTTCTCGCGGTGCACGAACCGCTCCAGCTCTACGATGCTCAGCCGGGAACCGTCTGAGGCCGGCCCTAGGCTGCGTGCACTTCCCCGGTCTAAGCCGCTCAGGTTCGGCGCTCAGGTAGCCCTCAGAGGCTCAGATTTGGTTGGGACTGCGTTTTATGCCCTTCCCGGGTCCGAGTAGCTCAGGAGTTTGGCGAGTGCAATCGCTGCAACTTGTTGCCTTTTCTGCCTCTGTTGCTCAGTTTTCTGGGTGGACCGCTGGCGCCCCTTGTGAGGCAGATGGTGACTGTCCAGCACCCCCAGAAGTCTTAGCAAAGAAGCCTGCTTGCAGTTAGGTAAGTAAAGTCTCTCCGGGTCTGCAATTGCCGCTTTCCAGTCCTTACGGCTCTGGCTGCCTGTCCCCGGTGGGGAATGGTCTGCAGCCGGCTTTTTCCGTTCCGTCCTTTGTTCTGTGCTCGGTCCTGGCGGTGTCTTATGTTCGAGCTTTTCGGTGGTAGCTATCCCACAGTCTGGTTTGCTAGCCCAAGTTAGATTGTTCTGGTTGCGTGTGGGGCGTTCCTGCCCGATTCTTACAAAGCTCTGCAGCCCGCGGCTCCCGCGCGTCCCTGCCCTGCCCCCACTGCCCAATGGCGGATGCAGGCGTCTGTGCTGCTTTTCCGCTGGGGGAGTTACTGTTGGGCTTGTAATCTGTTGGTTTTAATTATTTATTTATTTTTCCCTTTCTGTTATGTTGCCCTCTGTGTTTCCAAGGCTCGCCACAGACTCGGCAGGGAGAGTGTTTCCTGGTGTTTGGAAACCTCTCTTCTTAAAATTCCCTTCCCCAGACGGGCTTCCCTTCCCGGGACGGAGCTTCCTCCCCACCTCCTTTGTCTCCTTTTTCATCTTTTATATTTTTTCCTACCTGTTTTTGAAGACAATGGTCTGCTTTTCTGGTTGCCTGATGTCCTCTGCCAGCCTACAGAAGTTGTTTTGTGGAGTTTGCTCAGCGTTGAAATATTCTTTTGAGGAATTTGTGAGGGAGAAGGTGGTCTTCCCGTCCTATTCCTCCTCCATCTTAGGACCGCCCCCCTCAATATTGTTAAGATGTCAGTTCTCTTCAAATTCATGTATAGCTAGAATGACATCTCATTCAAAATTCCGGTGGCATTTTATTATGTATGTAAAAACTGACAAACATTCTAAGATGTATTTGGAAATGTAAGAGACCTAGAATAGTCACTAAAAAGAAAATCAAAATTGGAAGCATTACTTTACCTGATTTCGTCACTGTTAAAAAGCAAAACAGTATGATAGTGTTGGAAGTTTAGAGAGTTAGATCAATCGGACAAAGTAGAGAGTTCAGAAATAAATGCACACATATGTATAATCAATTGATTTTTAAGAAAGGAGATTCAATGGGAAAATAAAATTTTTTCCCTCAAATTGTGCTAGAACAACTGGATATCCACAGACAGGAAAATAGTAGACTTGGACCCATACCTCACATCATACTCAATATTAATTCAAAGTGAATCACAGATCTTAAAAGCATAAAAACTAAAATTATAAAACTTCTAAAAAAATTTGGGAGAAATCTTAGCAATCATGGATGTAGGCAGATAGGACACAAAAATAATAGATTATAAAGAAAAAATAAATTGGACTTTATTAAGATTATAAACTTCTACTTTTCAAAAGACATGATTAAAAATAACTCAAGCTGCTGCTGCTGCTAAGTTGCTTCAGTCGTGTCCGATTCTGTGCGACCCCACAGACGGCAGCTCACCAGGCTCCCCTGTCCCTGGGATTCTCCAGGCAAAAACACTGCAGTGGGTTGCCATTTCCTTCTCCAGTGCATGAAAGTGAAAGTCAAGTTGCTCAGTCGTGTCCGACTCTTCACGACCCCATGGTCTGCAGCCTACCAGGCTCCTCTGTCCATGGATTTTCTAGGCAAGCGTATTGGAGTGGGTTGCCATTGCCTTCTCCGTCATACACACTATAATGGCTAGTTAATAACGATGTGGAAAAACTAGAGTTCTCCAATTGCTGGTGGCAGAGTAAAATTTCCAATCATTTTAGAAAATAATTTGGCAATTTCTTTTAGTTAAGCAAACATCTATTCTATGAGCCAGCAATTCCTCTCCTAGACATTACTCAGTTCAGTTCAGTAGCTCAGTTGTGTCCAACTCTTTGAAACCCCATGGATTGCGGCATGCCAGGCTTCCCTGTCTATCACCAACTCCCAGAGCTTGCTCAAATTCATGTCCATTGAGTTGGTGATGCCATCCAACCGTCTCATCCTCTGTCGTCCCCTTCTCTTCCTGCCTTCAATCTTTCCCAGTATTAAGGTCTTTTCCAACAGGTCAGTTCTTCGCATCAGGTGGCCAAAGTATTGGAGTTTCAGCTTCAGTTCTTCCAATCAATATTCAGCACTGATTTTCTTTAGGATTGTCTGGTTTGAACTCCTTGCAGTCCAAGGGACTCTCAAGAGTCTTCTCCAACACCACAGTTCAAAAGCATTAATTCTTCAGCGCTCAGCTTTCTTTACAGTCCAACTTTCATATCCATACATGACTACTGGAAAAACCATAGTTTTGACTAGATGGACCTTTGTTGTCTAGCCAAATGGCTAGACATTACTAGTAGTTTAGTCAAATGACTAGACATTACCTAATGACTAGACATTACTCAAGAGAAAGAGAAATACAGATATATACTCACAAACACACAAAAAAAGACGTATACAAATATTCATGGAAACTTTATAGTAACTAAAATTGGGAATAATATGAATGCTCATCAACAGATGAATAAATAATTTTTTGGCAAATTCCAGTATGGAATTCTAGTGAGCAATAAAAATTAAACAATTGGTGATACATGCATATGTTTAGGCTATGATGAGCCTAAGGCACACAATTTAAGAAAGCACTCACTTGCAGGATTCTGAGCAAATGTCTCCTTAAATTTGCATTCTAGTTGCCTCATTCAATTGCTTATTTGATACAGAAGTGAGAAAAATTTCTTTAGAAAGACAGCAAATGTGCCAAGTTATAAAGAAAAAAATATAAATTTGACTACATTAAAAATTTTTAATGTCCAAATAAGATAACCTATAAACAAAGGAAAAAGATAGCCAAAAAATGGGGAGAGTTACTTTCAATGACTAATAACCATCCAACATTCAAGATCCAGGATATATATAGAATTCTTACAAAGCAAGAATAAAAGGATAAAAAATGAAGCAAAGGATATAAGGATAATATAATTGTCATCAATAAGCATAAGAAAACATATCAAGTTCTGTGAATTTAAAACAAAAATGAGAATTTTAAAAGTTTGTCAAATGGAAAACTTAAAATATTCTGATAATACCAAGTGTTTCAACAAGGGCTTGTTGAAAAGAGTCACTAGTCACTGCTTGTGACTAATGACTATTTGCTAGTCACTGCTAATAAGGAATGTAAGTTAATATAGCTAGCTACTCTGGAGAAATTTTGACTATTTCTATTGAAACTAAAAATGTACATACTTTTTGACCCAGCAACTCTATCATTAGTTATTTATCTAGAAAAATAATCAGACATATAAGCACTGAGACTATTACATGAATGTTCATAATATCATTATTTGGGAATTGGAAAAATCAGAAACCATCTATGTGTGCATCAATTAAAAAAAAAAGGAAAGAAGAAAAACTGGGAGTACATAACTTTCATGCAGCAATTAAAGTAAACATGTAGGTCAATATGAATCAACATGGAAAGGTCTTAAAAAACACTTTGGATTGAGAAAATCCAGTTGCAAACTGCTATAAACATTGTGATTATATTTACAACCTTTAAAAATACACACAAAATAATATTATAGAGTTCTATGGATACCACAAAATGCATAAGTATGTTAAATTTTAAAAGGCTGGGAATAAAACATAAAAAAGCATAATAATGAGCCCATACAGGAGAGGGAGTGAAGATCAGATTGAAGATGGAAATCAAACGGGTGCAGAAGTAAAGAGCACATGAAAATGTTAACACATTCAACTTTTGATAGAGGGAATATGAGGGATTTTTAAATTTTGTATTTTATAGTATTTTGACATTAAAAATTTTGTTCACATCTAAAATGTTAAGAGGTCAGAGTTCAGAACACATCTCTGCCATTAACTTAAACAAGTAACTTCCTCCCTCTTCATCTTTTGTTACTGGTTCACTCAAATACATTCTGAATGATGGAATGACCTTTAATCTCTACCCTAAACCTGATGTTTCTCCAACTCTTTGTGCCTGGGAGAAATTCTTCATTTTTCCTTAGCTAACAAGGAAAGCCTTCTGATTAACCCAGGGATTAAGGTCATTTTTCAGTGACAAAGGTAGGTTCTTTTCCCCCACCAGACTCACAATTTTAAGACTATACCCTTGTTGTCTGGTATCTGACCTAACTCCCTTCAATTTTCCTTCAGAACAAATCTTTCTGCCAGCATTCACCATCCCAGAGAAGGGTTGCAAACAGAAATAGAAAAGTCCAAAGTGAATTAAAATACCAGGTTGTTGACAGGGGAGAAAAAAATAGCCCCCACTAATAACCTGATTTGACATCTGATTTATGTGGTCCTAAAAGGACAGTCATAAAAAATGTGTAAGTGAAGGAATAACATCCAGTGATTTACAAAGGCCCTGGGAGTGTGGGCGACAGGATGCAGTGAAAGGGAGAGTAATAAATCTGGCCAGGGAGGCCATGCTGATCTTTTTCCCCTCCAAGGCCCAAGCACCAGGGATTCTCTGCTTGTAGGACATTGCGTTCAGTCTTACACTCAGCAAACATTTCCTGAGTCTCCCAGCCATGAGCAGCATTGGGGAAGCCAAGATGTATTTGTGTGTATAGCTGGTAGAACAGGTTCATAGAGAGGACATACAAAGTGTGATCTAAAGTGTTGATGAATTCACTGTATGATTAAGCCAAACAGCTAAACCAGAGATGCTTCTGTGTATAAGTGGAAGCAACTGAAGACATTTAAGAGAAATTTCAGGGAGAAATTTTTTTTCAAATATTTAAAAGCTTCACTGAGAAGAGGAAGAAAGTCTCCAGAGGATACTGAGACTGATGAATTAAAGAAATGCAAATTCTGCCCACCAAAGTTTATTGAGAATTTTCTATGTGCCAAGCACTGTTCTAGTAGATAACCATCCAGCAAGGATACAAAAGGCTAACCAGGTCCTGCGGCCACTGGAAGTTACATTTTAGTGGGTGAAAGAACTATACTATGCCAAATAAATAAACAAACATATCACTTCAGATACTGGTAAATCTTATAATTGCATGAGGCAAGGTGATAGAGTGTGGGCAAGGGCAGGAGGGAGAGGGAAAATTTATTTAGGAAAGGTGATCAGGAGTGTCTCTGAGAAAGGGACATTTGATCTGGCATCTGAATAACAAGAACGCTTTAATCCTGTGTTGATCTGGGGAAGAGAGATCCAGAGAAAAAGAACAGCAAGTTCAAAGATACTGAGATAGGAACAAGCCCGGAATGTCTGTTTTCAAAGGCACAGAAAAGCCTAATGGGACATAATGAGTTAAGAGAGTGGAGAGATGAGACTGGGAACATAGGCGGGGAATGTGGGCCTTGTAGACCTTGATAAGGAGTTTGAGTTTCACACTAGAGACAATGGGATCAACATAGGGTGAGCACACACTGTGCCATAACAAGACTTGTTATAAAGCTACAATAGTAAAGATAGTGTGGTATTAGTCCAAAGATAGACAAAGAAACTAATGGAACAGAACAGAAAATCTAGAGACAGACCTGCACATACGGCCACTTGCTTTGAAAGAACAGTGGCACTATAGTGAATATGGGAAGGATGGAGTTCCAGAAAACATAGAACAACATGTGAAAAGTAAAACAATAAAGCTTCAAGAAGAAAATATAGGAGAATGTCTTCATGACCTCAGGGAGGCAAAGAAAATTCTTCCAGTAGGATATATAAAACATAAACCATGAAGAAGAAGTTTGGTACACTGGAATACTTTTAAATTAAGAATTTATCAATGAAGATTGGTTCAAGATATTGGAGAAAAAGATACCATTAGAATGGGGGAAATGAAAGCCACAGAGTAGAAGATATTTATAATACATATCTGGCAAAAGATTCATATCTAGAAATGTAAATTTGTACAAAAGAATAAGAAAATGAAAGATAATCTAATAGACAAAAAGGCTTTAAGAGGCACTTCACAGAACAGGGTGGCCAAATGTCTAAAAGAAGTGCTCAACATCATTTCTTGTTTTAGAGGTACAAATTGAGACCATAATGATATATCACTATACATACACACCCACCAAGATGACTAAAATTAGAGAAACTTATCACACACACACACATAAGAGAAAGAGGGAGTTTTTAAAAGATTTTTTTAAATCCCTTTTGATTCCGCTTTCTTCTTCTTCCAGTATTGCAGGTATTGGGAAGAGCACAACAGGCAGAGATGCACAGGCAGCAAGATAAAGAGAAGCAGGTGATGGGGTTGGAAGAAGCAGAGCAGACAAGACCTGGCAAATCAGATTTGTAAATGTTTACCTGAGAAAAATCTTTGAAACGTTTTGAGCAAAGGGTAGAAGTGATACAATATTTAAAGCTTTACTTTAAAATTCTCCTTTCAGTTCAGTTCAGTTCAGTTCAGTCACTCAGTTGTGTCCAACTCTTTGCAACTCCATGAATTGCAGCACACCAGGCCTCCCTGTCCATCACCAACTCCCGGAGTTCACCCAGACTCACGTCCATCGAGTCAGTGATGCCATCCAGCCATCTCATCCTCTGTCGTCCCCTTCTCCTCCTGCCCCCAATCTCTCCCAGCATCAGAATCTTTTCCAATGAGTCAACTCTTCGCAGCAGGTGGCCAAAGTACTGGAGTTTCAGCTTTAGCATCATTCCTTCCAAAGGAATCCCAGGGCTGATCTCCTTGCAGGCCAAGGAACTCTCAAGAGTCTTCTCCAACACCACAGTTCAAAAGCATCAATTCTTTGGCGCTCAGCCTTCTTCACAGTCCAACTCTCACATCCATACATGACTACTGGAAAAACCATAGCCTTGACTAGATGGACCATAGTTGGCAAGGTAATTCTCTGCTTTTCAAGATGCTATCTAGGTTGGTCATAACTTTTCTTCCAAGGAGCAAGCGTCTTTTAATTTCATGGCTGCAGTCACCATCTGCAGTGATTTTGGAGCCCCAAAAAATAAAGTCTGACACTATTTCTACTGTTTCCCCATCTATTTCCCATGAAGTGATGGGTCCAGAAGCCATGATCTTTGTTTTCTGAATGTTGAGCTTTAAGTCAATATTTTCACTCTCCTCTTTCACTTTCATCAAGAGGCTTTTGAGTTCCTCTTCACTTTCTGCCATAAGGGTGGTGTCATCTGCATATCTGAGGTGATTGATATTTCTCCCGGCAATCTTGATTCCAGCTTGTGCTTCTTCCAGTCCAGCATTTCTCATGATGTACTCTGCATAGAAGTTAAATAAGCAGGGTGACAATATACAGCCTTGATGTGCTCCTTTTCCTATTTGAAACCAGTCTGTTGTTCCATGTCCAGTTCTAACTGTTGCTTCCTGAACTGAATATAGGTTTCTCAAGAGGCAGGTTAGGTGGTCTGGTATTCCCATGTCTTTCAGAATTTTCCACATTTTATTGTGATCCACACAGTCAAAGGCTTTGGCATAGTCAATAAAGCAGAAATAGATGTTTTTCTGGAACTCTCTTGCTTTTTCCATGATCCAGCGGATGTTGGCAATTTGATCTCTGGTTCCTCTGCCTTTTCTAAAACCAACTTGAACATCAGGAAGTTCACGGTTCATGTATTGCTGAAGCCTGGCCTGGAGAATTTTGAGCATCACTTTACTAGCATGTGAGATTAGTGCAATTGTGCCTTAGTTTGAACATTCTTTGGCATTGCCTTTCTTTGGGATTGGAATGAAAACTGACCTTTTCCAGTCCTGTGGCCACTGCTGAGTTTTCCAAACTTGCTGGCATATTGAGTGCAGCTCTTTCACAGCATCGTCTTTCAGGATTTGAAAGAGCTCCACTGGAATTCCATCACCTCCACTAGCTTTGTTCGTAGTGATGCTTTCTAAGGCCCACTTGACTTCACATTCCAGGATGTCTGGTTCTAGGTGAGTAATCACACCATCGTGATTTTCTTGGTCATGAAGATCTTTTTTGTACAGTTCTTCTGTGTATTCTTGCCACCTCTTCTTAATATTTTCTGCTTCTGTTAGGTCCATGCCTTTTCTTTCCTTTATTGAGCCCATCTTCGCATGAAATGTTCCCTTGGTATCTCTAATTTTCTTGAAGAGATCTCTAGTCTTTCCCATTCTGCTCTTTCCCTCTATTTCTTTGCACTGATTGCTGAAGAAGGCTTTCTTATCTCTCCTTGCTATTCTTTGGAACTCTGCATTCAGATGCTTATATCTTTCCTTTTCTCCTTTGCTTTTCACTTCTCTTACCCCTTCCTATTTCTCTCATTCTCCTTTGTGTCTCATTTATTCAACCTCTAATTTTTTTCACTCATAACAAATATGATTGGGCAGTTATCATGCATCATGCCTCCCAGCCCACAGGGAGCCCAGAGCCCAATGGGAGATGGCACAGGCTCACCACACCTTAATCACTGGAATTCTACAGAGCTCAAGCATGGACTGGCATCTCTTCACACTCTGCCTGTGATCCCATAATCATGCCATGACTTCCACCCATGCTGACTGTGGGTGATCAACCAGCAGTTTGTTCATGGTCGAGGAGTTTCCAAGGCCTTGGGACTCAGTGCTTAAATTAGGAAAAGCCCTAAGCAAACTGGAAAGAGTTGGTCACCTAAGGCTTAGAGCCTCTGTACATGGATAACTTTACAAACCCATGTATCCACTTGGCTACTAGACATCCCCTTTGATGTTTTTAAGGTTATCTTACATTCAGCCTGCCCAGTTTCAAACTCCTGATCTCTCCTAAACCCTTCCTCCTCCAACTTCCTCATATCAGTTAACGGCACTCCCAGCTACCCTATGTTATAAGTCAGAAACCTGGGAGCTGTGCTCAGCACTGTCTCCTTCCTCACTGCCACATTCTTCAAATCATTCATATGGTGGATATTTCTGACCATGTAACAATAAATAAAACACTATGTCTGCTCTTCAGGAGTTCACATTTCAGTTGAGCAAAGCAGACAATATATAAAGCTATCCAAGTGTCAGGACTCTGAAGAAAGATGAAGCAGGATCAGAGGACAGAGGCTGGTAGCGCAGCAGTTCTCATAGGATGGTCAGGGAGGATTTCTCTTAAGCTGACACATTTGAGTAGACTGGAATAATATATTCCAGTCATGAAATAAATGAAGCAGGTCATGCAAAAACTTGGGGGAAGAGTGTTCCTCACAAGGAGAACAGCAAGTGCAAAGGTCCTGGGTACAGTGAGAGAATGACAAGGAGGAGAGTGTAGCTGAACTAGAATAAGCAAATCAGACAGTGGCAAGAGATATCAAAAATAACAAGACCAGATCACATTTGGCTTTGTGCACCATTGTTAGAACATCTGAGTAAAATAGGAAATTGTTAGAGAGTTTTGAAATGAATGATTTTGATTTACATTTTAACAAGGCCATTGTGTGAAGCAGAGCAAAAGTAAATACAGAAAGAATAGCTACGAAGCTACAGCGATTATATAATGATGCAATAATAATACCTTGCAGATAAGAGATGGCGGGGACTAAGACTGGGGTGAAAGTGGAGGGGATGGTAAGAAGTGATTGGACTGGATATATTTCAAAGGTATAGCAAACAGATTGCTAATGGATTTGATATTGGGTATGTGAGAAGAATGAAAGCTATCTCCTAGACTGTCTTAAATGCATCTACCTCTTACAGTTTCAACTGCCACCACTCTGATCCAAGCCACTATCATCTCTCACTAGAACCTTTGCAACAGCAAATAGCCTCCTGGTTGGCCCATCTTCACCTCCTTACCCCTTTCTGAATCATTCAACACAGCACAATCAGTGTGAATTTTTTTTTAAGTCATGTGATCATGCCACATCTCTGCTCCAACCACTTCAGTGATTTTGTCTTACATAAAAATTCCAACCCTGAATGAGACCTTTGAGGTTCTGTGTCCTCAGCCTTTGGCCATTTTACCAGCCATATATCATACTTCTGTTCCCTACCCTGCATAGCATCTACATTGCCTTTCTTTCATATTCCATCCATCCTCAAGTTCTTACATACATAGCTCATTCAGGCTTCTCTCTGCATGGAATTCTCCAGGCCAGAATACTAGAGTGGGTAGTCATTCCCTTCTCCAGGGGATCTTCCCAACCCAAGGATAAAACTCGGGTCTCTTGCATTGCAGGCGGATTCTTTACCATCTAAGACACCAGTAAAGCCCTAGAATTTATCATTCCTTCCCAAATAAAACATTCCATGTCAATCATTCATTTTAGGTGTCCTCATTTAATTATTACCCTTTCAGAGAAGCCTTTTCCATCCCCCTGCTTCTCTCCTAACTAGAACTCTGTTAGTCTCCTTTGTTACTATGACCACCAGTAATTAATTCTGGAATCAGCTGTTAATGTCTGTTTCCTGCACCAGAGTGTAAAATTTATGAAAACATCAACCATGCACAGTGTACATATGGCTGTATTCCATATCTAGCACAGTACTTTGCTCAGGCTAGCATTTACTTTTTTTTGGTAAATGATTGAATACTTGAAAATTGTGGTTTATATATGAAGTTAACAGACCAATAACCTCAGTTATGAAGGACTAACAAAGTATTTGACTCATGCATCCTTCCTGAAAAGTTACTTCAAGATCTATTTCAGGCAGATAAAAAAAAGAATCAAAATTTTAAAATCATAAATAATAACATCATGGTGTGGAAGAACTGGTAATGAGCAACTAAAAGCATTCAGGCACGTAATTTATTCTAAATAACTGTAGTAAACATGGTTACAAAACCGAATGAAAGTGTCATAAATAATTCTTGAAAAAGAGGATTCTTAATTTATAAAAGGAGCAATAATTAACTTGGTAAAACTATCTTACACCAATTAAAACTGGTGGTAGTATGTAAAGTAAGGATGGGAAGAGATGTATTATCCACCTTCACTGAAGGAGGTAAATAATCACATATATTTTCATTGTATAGGCTCAAGGATGTTTTCTGACAAAAATAAAAGTAGTGACTGACTTCAAACTTATAGATACAGAAATCAGATTGGTAGTTGCCAGATGCAAGGTGTTGGGGGTGAGTGGGAAAAATAAGGGAGTCAAAAGGTAGGAAAGAAAAATATCAACTTTATAACATCCTAAATATCTGTTAATAGGTGAGCAAAAAATAAAACCCAAATTTTGGTATACTGATGAAGTAGAATATTAGAAATTATTGATCTATACAATAACATGGATAAATCCCAAAAGGATTGTTTTGACTGAAGAAAATATTTATTCATCATGGAAAAGAATCACAATGGTGGTTGACATAAAGTTGGGGGATTCTCTGAAAAAGGAGTCTGAGGACACTTTCAACAGATGAAAATATTTACTGCATTGATTTTGGTGTTAGAGACCTAGGTGTATAACACATTTCATAACTTGTTAAACTATATGCCCCTCCCCCTAAATTTGATGGATTTTGTTTTAAATTCTATCTTAATTAAGCTAACTTAAAAGAAAAACAGATTAGTAATCAAAGCTCCCACTTTAGGAAGCTAGAAAAAGAAGAGCAAATTTGACCTAATTAAGAGGGAAGAAAATAATGAAGAGAACAAATCAATGAAATATAAAACAGATAAACTGCCAGGGTCCTGCTCCAGTGGATCCAGGGTAATTTGAAGGGGAGACGGAGTAGGTGAGGAAAAACTTACTTATTTAGAAATATAAAGAGAGATTAGGAAAAAACAGTGTAGTAGGAAAATTAGTGGAGAAAAGAGGCTGAATAACTTGGTTTACGTGGAGAACTAATGAAACCTTGAGACAAGAGGTTTGCACCATCTACGTTAGACCACTAGCACCCATTTGAATAGAGGAGGGTTCCCCACCTTGGGCACCCTCTTGCATGGGTTTTAGAAGCCAGGGCAAGTAAGTAGACATGGTGAGCCTCCACACCCCAGATGGGAACTCAGCCTGAAAAAGAGAGGGAGGGAGAGGGAGAAAGAGAGAGAGAGAGATTCGACACGGTGGAAACCAGTCTTTCCAGGGACTGGCCCATCCTCTATTGTCCATAAAGGCTTTTTATACTTTTGGTTGTACATAGAGATCAATGGATAATACAAAATTATGCAGCATCAGCAGCCCTGACTCTTATCGAGACCAGGCTTTCTCTCTGCATACCTAGTTGTATACACAAGTCTTAGGTGATTTACATCATCTTCTGGCCAGAAGGCCAATTAACATTTTATGGCCCTTTTCGGATAAGGGTCTGTCAACCAGAGAACTTATTTGCCTTAATAGTGTTGTTCTTCCCAAAGTCTGGTGCCACTCTCAGAAAGCACTAAATAAAGTTACATTCTTACATAGCAAGGACACAACAATTTAAAACAATGAAAGAGGAGTACAGTGATTTATAACAAAGAGAAAATTAGTTAACTCAAAAGTCTAGTGTTGCTAACATCAAAACTACTATATTCCTATTTCTGCATCCTGTTTACATTGATTAATATCCTCCCAGGTGCCTAAAAGATAAAGGATATGGAGGCCTGGTGGCAAACATTAACTCAACAAACTCTTCACCAAACTAATTCTTAACTCTAAAAAGCTCTATATCTTTAAGATATTTTAAGCTTCGTGCCTCTCGCAGTTGGGGGGCTATAAACAAGTCCATCTAGTCAAGGCTATGGTTTTTCCTGTGGTCAAGTATGGATGTGAGAGTTGGACTGTGAAGAAGGCTGAGCGCTGAAGAATTAATGCATTTGAACTGTGGTGTTGGAGAAGACTCTTGAGGGTCCCTTGGACTGCAAGGAGATCCAACCAGTCCATTCTGAAGGAGATCAACCCTGGGATTTCTTTGGAAGGAATCATGCTAAAGCTGAAACTCCAGTACTTTGGACACCTGATGTGAAGAGTTGACTCATTGGAAAAGACTCTGATGCTGGGAGGGAATGGGGGCAGGAGGAGAAGGGGACAACAGAGGATGAGATGGCTGGATGGCATCACTGACTCGATGGACTTGAGTCTGAGTGAACTCCGGGAGTTGGTGATGGACAGGGAGGCCTGGCATGCTGCGCTTCATGGGGTCGCAAAGAGTCGGACACTACTGAGCAACTGAACTGAACTGAACTGAAAAGTCCGGGCAGACAGGTCAGGTAAGTTAGAAAGCAATCAAAGGGGTTTAAACCGAGACATTCTTTTTATATGCAGGAGACTGTTAACTGGAGCTCTGAGTTAACTCTTTCCAGAGAAAGGTGGTCAGGGATAGCCCCTGCTATGTCAGAAGAGTATAGTATAGCAGACAGTAAACAGACAGATTTTGGTTTTGGGGTAGATGCTCAGGTAGAGGACCCCTTGAGACCTGACTCGCCTTGCCCGTCAGGTCTCTCCGCATGACCTTGTCATGGGTGGGATCTCCAGTGCTGGCTCCCAGCAATAAACAACAGAGAAAACAAGTGTAACCAAAATCTGGTATTTGGAGGAAAGGTTAAAACAAAACAAACAGAAAAAAAGAGAAAAAAAACACTGTCAAACTTCTAGCTAAACTATCAAGGAAAAAGAAATCATGATTTGCCAATATAAAAAGTGACACAGGGGACTTCACTACAGATTCTGCAGATATCAAAAGGATATGGGCATATTGTGAAAATTTTTATTCCAATAAATTTTACATCTTGGATAAATTAGACAAATGTCTTGAATGATGCAAACTGTCAAAACTAGCTCAAGAAAAGATAAATAGCTGTATAGTCCCGTACTTATTTACATAATCTGAACATGTAACTGACAACATTATTTTAAAGAAAACTCCAGACTTAGTACCTTTATTAGTTGGTTTTACCATATTTTAAAGAAAGAAATAATGCTAATTTGACCAAAACTCTCCAGAAAATGGCAAAAACCCCTTTGAAGTAATTTTAGGAGGCCAGGAAAACCTTAATGCCAAAATCAGGCAACTATACTTTAAGAAAAGAAAATTACAGAATAATAATCCTCATGAACACAAAAAATACAAATATATCATTAATAAAATACTAGCAAATTGATTCCAATAATATATAAAATTAGGAGAAATTTGTTCTAGGAATACAAGGTTATATAACTTTAAAATATTAATTGGCAGACTAAAGGAGATTCATGAACAAACAAGAAAAAAGTGATAATTTTACTAACAGAAGCGGAAGAGATTAAGAAAAGATTGCAGGAATCCACAGAAGAACTGTATAAAAATCTTTTAATGACCCAGTTAACCACAATCATATGATTACTCACCTAGAGTCAGACATCCTGGAGTATGAAGTCAAGTAGGCCATAGGAAGCATTACTATGAACAAAGATAGTGGAGGTGATGGAATTCCACCTGAGCTATTTCAAATCTTAAAAGATGATGCTGTTAAAGTGATGCACTTATTATGCCAGCACATTTGGAAAACTCAGCAGGGGCCATGAGACTGGAAAAGGTCAGTTTTCATTCCAATCCCAAAGAAAAGCAATGCCAACGAATGCTCAAACTACCATAAAATTGTACTCATTTTACATGTCAGCAAGATTATGCTCAAATTCCTTCAAGCTAGGCTTCAGTATTTTGTGAACCAAGAACTTCCAGTTGTACAAGGTGGATTTAGAAAAGGCAGAGGACAAGAAATCAAATTGCCAACACACTCTGTATCATTGAAACAGCAAGAGAATTCCAAAAAACATCTACTTCTGCTTTATTGACTATGCTAAAGCCTTTGACTGTGTGGATCACAACAAACTGTGGAATATTCTTAAAGAGATGAGAATACCAGACCTCCTTACCTGCCTCCCGAGAAATCTGTATGCAGGTCTAGACATATAGGTTTCTAACAAGAAGCAACAATTAGAACTGAACATGGAACAATGGACTAGTTCAAAATAGGGAAAGGAGTACATCAAAGCTATATATTGTCATCCTGTTTATTTAACTTCTATGCAGAGAACATCATGTGAAATGCCAGACTGGATGAAGGACAAGCTGGAATTAAGATTGCCCCGGAGAAATATCAACAACCTCAGATATGCAGATGATACCATTTTAATGGCATAAAGTGAAGAGGAAATAAAGTGTCTCTTGATGAAGGTATAAGAGGAGAATGAAAAGCTGGCTTAAAACTCAACATTCAAAAAATGAAGATCATGGCATCTGGTCCCATCACTTCATGGCAAATAGATGGGGAAATATGGAAACAGTGTCAGATTTCATTTTCTTGGGCTGCAAAATAAATGCAGACAGTAACTGCAGCCACGAAATTAAAAGACACTTGCTCCTTGGAAGAATAGCTAGGTCAAAACTAGACAGTGTTTTAAATAGTAGAGAGATATCACTTTGCCAACAAAGGTCCCTTAGTCAAAGCTATGGTTTTTCCAGTAGTCATGTATGGATGTGAGAGTTGAACCAGAAGGAAGGTTGAGTGCCAAAGAATTGATGATTTTGAACTGCGGTGCTGGAGAAGACTCTTGAGAGTCCCTTGGACTGCAAAGAGATCAAACCAGTCAACCCTAAAGGAAATCAATAGCCTGAATATTCATTGGAAGGCCTGATGCTGAAGCTGAAGCTCCAATAACCTGGCCACCTGATGAGAACTGTCTCATTGGAAAAGACCCTGATGCTGAGAAAAACTGAGGCCAAGAGAAAGAGGGGGAGACAGAGGATGAGATGGCTGAATGGCATCACTGACTCAATGGAATGGGTTTTGGCAAACTCAAGGAGATAGTGATGGACAGAGAAGTCTGGCATGCTGCAGTTCATGGGGTCGCAAAGAGTCGGACATGACTTAGTGACTGAACAAGAGAAAAACATTTGAAATATTCAATATACATTAATGATAAAATCTCTCAGCAGGCTGGAAACTGAAGGGACTTCCTCAACTTGAAAGTGCAGAACAACCAGAACTCTTATATATTTCTGGTAGCAGTGTAGATGGTCCAACCTTTTTGAAAAGTAGTTTGGCAGTTTCTTATAAAGTTAAGCATATGTATACTCTATGATTTCCAAGGCAAACCATTCAATATCACAGTAATCCAAGTCTATGCCCCAACCAGTAACGCTGAAGAAGCTGAAGAGGAATGGTTCTATGAAGACCTACAAGACCTCTTAGAACTAACACTCAAAAAAGATGTGCTTTTCATTATAGGGGACTGGAATGCAAAAGTAGGAAGTCAAGAAACACCTGGAGTAACAGGCAAATTTGGCCTTGGAATGCGGAATGAAGCAGGGAAAAGACTAATAGAGTTTTGCCAAGAAAATGCACTGGTCATAGCAAACACCCTCTTCCAACAACACAAGAGAAGGCTCTACACATGGATTCACCAGATGGTCAACACCGAAATCAGATTGATTATATCCTTTGCAGCCAAAGATGGAGAAGCTCTATACAGTCAACAAAAACAAGACCGGGAGCTGACTGTGGCTCAGATCATGAACTCCTTATTGCCAAATCCAGACTTAAATTGAAGAAAGTAGGGAAAACTGCTAGACCATTCAGGTATGACCTAAATCAAATCCCTTATGATTATACAGTGGAAGTGAGAAATAGATTTAAGGGCCTAGATCTGATAGATAGAGTGCCTGATGAACTATGGAATGAGGTTCATGACATTGTACAGGAGACAGGGATCAAGACCATCCCCATGGAAAAGAAATGCAAAAAAGCAAAATGGCTGTCTGGGGAAGCCTTACAAATACCTGTGAAAAGAAGAGAGGCGAAAAGCAAAGGAGAAAAGGAAAGATATAAGCATCTGAATGCAGAGTTCCAAAGAATAGCAAGAAGAGATCAGAAAGCCTTCTTCAGCGATCAATGCAAAGAAATAGAGGAAAAGAAC
This sequence comes from Capra hircus, assembly GCF_001704415.2. NCBI lineage: Eukaryota > Metazoa > Chordata > Mammalia > Artiodactyla > Bovidae > Capra > Capra hircus. Next base: position 45,302,972 of record NC_030822.1, on the reverse strand, counting down.
AGAATGGGAAAGACTAGAGATCTCTTCAAGAAAATGAGAGATACCAAGGGAACATTTCATGCAAAGATGGGCTCGATAGAGGACAGAAATGGTATGGACCTAACAGAAGCAGAAGATATTAAGAAGAGGTGGCAAGAATACACAGAACTGTACAAAAAAGATCTTCATGACCAAGAAAATCACGATGGTGTGATCACTGACCTAAAACCAGACATCCTGGAATGTAAAGTCAAGCGGGCCTTAGAAAGTGTCGCTATGAACAAAGCTAGTGGGGATGATGGAATTCCAGTTGAGCTCTTTCAAATCCTGAAAAATGATGCTGTGAAAGAACAGCAGTCAATTGCCAGCAAATTTGGAAAACTCAGCAATGGCCACAGGACTGGAAAAGGTCAGTTTTCATTCCAATCCCAAAGAAAGGCAATGCCAAAGAATGCTCAAACTACTGCACAATTACACTCATTTCACATGCTAGTAAAGTGATGCTCAAAATTCTCCAGGCCAGGCTTCAGCAATACATGAACCATGAACTTCCTGATGTTCAAGTTGGTTTTAGAAAAGACAGAGGAAGCAGAGATCAAATTGCCAACATCCGCTGGATCATCGAAAAAGCAAGAGAGCTCCAGAAAAACATCTATTTCTGCTTTATTGACTATGCCAAAGCCTTTGACTGTGTGGATCACAATAAACTGTGGAAGATTCTGAGAGAGATGGGAATACCAGACCACCTAACCTGCCTCTTGAGAAAGCTGTATGCGGGTCAGGAAGCAACAGTTAGAACTGGACATGGAACAACAGACTGGTTCCAAATAGGAAAAGGAGTACGTCAAGGCTGTATATTGTCACCCTGCTTATTTTTTCTTATATGCAGAGTACATCATGAGAAATGCTGGGCTGGAAGAAGCACAACCTGGAATCAAGATTGCCGGGAGAAATATCAATCACCTCAGATATGCAGATGACACCACCCTTATGGCAGAAAGTGAAGAGGAACTCAAAAGCCTCTTGATGAAAGTGAAAGTGGAGAGTGAAAAAGTTGGCTTAAAGCTCAACATTCAGAAAACAAAGATCATGGCATCCGGTCCCATCACTTCATGGGAAATAGATGGGGAAACAGTGGAAATGGTGTCAGACTTTATTTTTTTGGGCTCCAAAATCACTGCAGATGGTGATTGTAGCCATGAAATTAAAAGACACTTACTCCTTGGAAGAAAAGTTATGACCAACCTAGACAGCATATTCAAAAGCAGAGACATTACTTTGCCGACTAAGGTCTGTCTAGTCAAGGCTATGGTTTTTCCAGTGGTCATGTATGGATGTGAGAGTTGGACTGTGAAGAAGGCTGAGCGCCGAAGAATTGATGCTTTTGAACTGTGGTGTTGGAGAAGACTCTTGAGAGTCCCTTGGACTGCTAGGAGATCCAACTAGTCCATTCTGAAGGAGATCAGCCCTGGGATTCCTTTGGAAGGAATGATGCTAAAGCTGAAACTCCAGTACTTTGGCCACCTCATGCGAAGAGTTGACTTACTGGAAAAGACCGATGCTGGGAGGGATTGGAGGCAGGAGGAGAAGGGGACAACAGAGGATGAGATGGCTGGATGGCATCACTGACTTGATGGACATGAGTCTTAGTGAACTCCGGGAGTTGGTGATGGACAGGGAGGCCTGGCGTGCTCTGATTCATGGTGTTGCAAAGAGTCAGACACAATTGAGCGACTGAACCTAACTGAACTGATACTCTATGAACTAGCAATCCCTTTCCTAGGCATTTACTCAGAAGAAATGAAAACTTGGGTCTGTACAAATACTTCTACAAGAATATTCATAAAACCTTTAGTCATAGTAGTCTCAACTGGAAACAGTATAAATGTCTATCAACTGGTGAGTACATATATAAATTGTGGCTTATTTATACGATGGAATACTGTGCCAAAACAAAAAGAAATATTACTTATTCATGTACAACATGGATGAATTTCACAAATTTTACTCTAAGCTGGATACAAAAGAGTCTGTATGTACAAAAGAGTATATACTGTAATATGTAAATAAGCAATAAGTACATGGGTACATAACTCATCTCTTTTTACTATTGCAAAGGATTTTAAAAAAACTGAATAGGAGTCTCTGAAGTGATGAAAATATTTTGTATTTATTTAGGGATATAAGCACCATATTTATGTGAACTTGTTAAATCTCACTGAAGTGCATTTTAGCCTATATCATTTGTATTACAAAAAAGAAGAGAACTAAAATCTGATATAACCACAGTAATTCCAGACAAGGAAATTTTTAGTGCAAATATACTTTAAATATATATAACTCATAATGGCAAAGGACAAATTCCCCCATGAAGATATAAAAATTCTAAATCTTCTAAAATTTGCAGCAATTTGGTTAAGATTCCAGAGAAATGGAATCTATGAAAAAATATCAAACTGAAATTATAGACTCAAGAACAATATAATGATTGAATTTAAGAACTCAGTAGATGAGTTTAACAGTAAGATTAGCTAGCCACATTGTGCTGGAGAAGCAAGATTTGAAACTTTAGAAGAGAACTTTCAATAGTTCTCTATTAAGTACTAAGTTTAAAAGGAAACATTAGTAGAGTTAAAGACAACATATATACCTTTAAAACTACCATGGGGAAAAAATAATGAAAGAGAAGATGATCCAAAGAAAACAGTAAGGAAGGCTCAAATATAATAAACATAATAGAACAAGAACAAATGAGCATACCAGTTATGACAAGAAATATAAATAATTTAAACTTTCCAATTAAAAACAGATGTTTTCCTCAGCAATATTTATACTGTGAAAATATTAGAAACATATATGTCCAACCTCAGGGAAATGTTATATGACTGATGTTTCAACCCTCAATAGAAATATCATGGCATAATTAAATTTTATAGGAATAATTTTTTTAATAATTTGGGAGATATATATGTTAACCTATTAAAAATAAGGATTCCCAATTCTTATACAGTATCATAATATTTAAATATAAATGTAATGAAAAACAAAGTAGAATAAAGATACCAAATGTAGATATGTAGATAACAGCAGTTACTTATAGACAAGAGAGTTACAGTTTGTTCTATTTGTTTATCCTTCCTATAAACATACAAGATTCCTCCAATGGGAACATGTTGATTTTGCTTATTGTTTTTTATTACATAAGAAATACATGAATAAAATAGTGATGTAAAAGATACAAGTACCAATAATAAGAGTTCCTTTTGATATTCTCAGCTGCTCCCTTCCTATTGCCACCTTAATCCCTTCTATAGGAGTAACCATGGTTTTCTTCTTTCCAGATCATTTTTATGTATTATTTTGATAATCAGAGGTAGCAAGTTATAAAAATGGAAATACCATACAACAAACTCAGTTGCTCAGTGAGGCTCAGTGACTACATTTGAAGGGTGTCATAATGGAAATGTCTGCACTGCGGAGACATTTGTGCAGTCAGATGAACGCTCATTGTCTTCCAGTTGGAGTTCTATTATACAAATCTACCAAGAGTTCTCTGAGAGGAAGAATGACTGTCATACAGGTCAGTCAGTGTTGATGAAACTGGGATTGATCTGCATCCAGAAGTTCAAGTGGGATGTGGACACAGGGAGGATAAACTGAGAGCCTTCTCAGTCGGCTGTGAGCAGAAGAAACAGGGTGGAGAGCAGCTCAGCAGGAGGAAAAGGCATGAAGTAAGGAATAGAGAGGGAAGGCTAGATGGAGGATCAAAGTCAGGTTTCAGGTCTTGGCTTGTATCCTGGTGCTTCTGCAGAAATTCGCTGGTCTTATCACGTCAGCCACAACTGAGTCCTGCCTGAGGTTTAGTTTTCTGTTTTATAAAATGGGGATATGGGTTCTTTGAAAATTAAATCAGATAAAGGATGTAATCACTTGGCAGTGTGAGTTGATGATCTCTGTAGAAGGTTGAACAGAAGGAGACATGGCCCTGGAACCTAGGCTCTGGCTCTAGGAAGCTGTCTCTATTGCTGACTTCTCTGTTGTTCTTTCTGGAAACCATGAAAAGCTCAAGCCAGCTTCCTATGACCAGAATGATCCTAGCCCATGTTGGCACCCACTTCCTTGGGGAGGAGCATTACTCAATTTTCTGATGCCCTAAGGCACACATTGTCCCTGCAGCCCTAGAGAACCGCACATATCGTTTCGTGTGGTCTCTTTGAAAATACAATTGCTGTACACTTAATCATTTCTTTTTCAAGGAAAACATAACATTAGCTACCGTACATGGGTATGTAACTCATCTCTTTTAATTAGATGCTAATTAATGACTCACTAGCTTTAATCATATCAATCTGGTAATACCATTTATGCCCCACAGAATAATAAACTACTTTATAAGAAATGAGCATGGCACATGTTGACATACGAGCGCAACCAGTCATAATGCGCTCTGGGTAAACATTCCACCCAGACTTGGGTTCTGAATGATTTACAAGGCAACACTCACATGATACAAGGCAGAGAGTGGCAGAGACTTCCACATAGAGAGCGAGAAAGGAGTGAGAGGCAGAGAAACGACACCAGAGACTTTTTCCCTAGAAAAAGGCCACTGTGCTGGTCGGTTTTGCCCTGGAGGTGAGTTAGAGACAACATCTGTAGGAAAGAGTCCACAGATGAGTTCTGCTGCTTATATAGCACCTGGAGAAACTGCTTTCTAGATGAGGAAGAATGTGGTGGGCCTGTGGCACGATTCTACTAAGGACAGGCTGCTACAAGTCCTCCTGGGACCAGCCAGCCTTGTAGGATGGGAATGGGGACAAGGCAGGATAGAACCTCTGTGGACATAAATAAGGCAGTTCTCAGGTTGTTCTCCACAACTGGAGGAATGGTCAGCAGCCAAATAGTCCATGTCCAAATAGGCATGGTGTCATCACGCCTTGAGGTGTCAACACGTCAACGAGAGTTGATGTGTCATCAACTCAGACAGGATTTAAGAACCAACAGGATCCAATTCATCTCTTGAGAAGGAATGGAACAGGGTGATAAAGGGTCAAAACCCAGGTGACTGATGACACTGAAAGTCCAAGTATGCAGCAGCTTAATGGCGCTTAAAAAACAGATCTCAGCCAGTGCTAGGGAGAATAAAGAACTCTATCAACTCAAGGTGGAGAGGATTTGCAAGAAATATCCAGGAGAGTAATTAGTGAGGGATTATTCTATGCTGTGCAGTTTACATTCATTCTTGTATAGCACACTGTGGAATAGGTTTTCTTGCTCCCATTTAACAGATGAGAAAAATGAGGCTCAGAGTAAGTAACAACCCAGTGCTATATACATAATAAGTGGCATAGCCATAGTTCAAATACAACACTTTGACTCAGACCGTGTCCTTGAATATTAAACTCTACCCTTTCCTCTACCCTTCGCCTACTATCCTCCAACCTCCTGCCCCCTGAAACCACCCCCAACTCCCATACAAGGAGCTGTAGGTTATGTTGAAGGTGTCAGAGTCTCAGCAGAGCTAGCTTGTCAATCGGAATTGTTAACAGGAAACTGAGGCAGAAGTCTATTTTCATAACTTGGGATATATTCATGAGGAAGGTGATAAATTGGTAAGAACCCAGGGTCCCTGTTTCAAGTCTAATCCTAGCCTCATTATCTCCACAGACTGATAATGTGTTTTTGTACAGTTCTGGATTGCTTCTGGAGTTGGATAGAGGGGTTGAAGTGTAAAAGCTAAAGTCCTATTAGCCTCTCCATGATCTGGCCCTGGTATCTTTCTAATATCACTTCCTCCATACTCTCTTTCTGCCACACTAGCCATTTTGCTTATCCTGTGGTAAGTCAAACATACTCCTAGTTCAGGGCTTTGCACTAGGCTATTTCTTTAGCCTGGAACTCCCTCCTCCAGATTCCCTCCACAAAGATAGCTATTACTGCACTTTTTTAAAAAATTGATTTACCCCTGAGGCACTGAGTAGGGGTCCTTAGTAGATACGCAGCAACAGCACATGTTGAGTGACCTTGGTTTGCCAGCGCCCTCCTAGAAGAACAAGTTATTCTGTTAACTTTTCCTGTGAGTTTCTCTGTTCCCCTGCCAACACTTTCACCACTCTCCTCCTTAAATTGGCCCCACATTTCTTTCTATTATATCATTCAGTTGGCACAGAGAGCCTGGAATTTCAACTCCTTAGAAAAAGCAAGCCTGCAGTGCTCTGTGTACCTAGTAGGTGCTCAATAAATATTTGTGGAAGGATGAGGTGAGCATTGCAGATTCTGTAACAGAGATGTGTTTCAGTGCTAAGAAAGTAAAGACAGGCAGGGACTTGAGAGGAATCACTGAAGAAGGGCTTTTGAACCACATCTTAAAGGATAAGCAAGGATTCATCACACTGACAAGGAAAAGGAACTATTTCAGGCAGCAGAAACTGCTTGCATGAACACATTACAATAGATGTGTCTGTCCATCCCCTTCCATTACATATTTATCCTTCTTTTAATAACATGGACATAAATTTTCTTGGAGTGATTACTCTCCCCTACTCTTAGTCTACCCTTCAACTCCAAGGGTAGATGTGACTGCAGCCTGGACAGGTACTGACTTTAATTTGGAACCAGGAGAGGCTGGCCCAGGACCATTGCTCAAAAATACACTCATGACCTTTTGTATGGTTGATTTTGGAGTGGGAAGGATGTGAACAAGTAATATGGCCATCTTGCTGAGACGGGCCTGGGACCTGGGACTGTTCGCTGCAGTGCTTAAATCTGGACACACTTCTCCTCGAACACAAAATACAAAGAAACTATATGGGACTAAAGATAGCAGTGGGCATGTGCAGTTGGAACAAATTTTGGACCAAAAGATACAAAAAGACAGAAAACTCAGAGGCCATTTCTGAAGAACTGGGAGCAAAGGAACTGGGTGTTGGGAGCAAAAACAGGGTACTGTGCATGTCCCCCTGCACTCAGTACCACAAAGGGGCAGGCAGACCACCTAAGCCACCCCTCCAGCCCACCATCCGGACACTCCCCTACCCTCATTCACTTAAGGAATGAGCTCACTCCCCATTGGCGAGTGAGCAAGGGAACATGTTAACTTGTTTTCATCTCTCCAGCAGTTGACACAGGAGCCCCACTAAAACCTGAATTTGTCTGGCCTCTAGTCAGTTTCTATTGATTGGGGAAAGCCAAGAACCCTGGTCAGTATCGTTGCCACCAGGAGAACAGACCACCAAGAGAATTTGCAAATGGACTCAATCCTAAGGGGGATGTCAGTTCTGATGTTAATGCCCATTGGCAGATTTTCCTCTGAGTGTTTTTTCAGAGTGTGAAGTGGTACAGTGGAGAAGCAATGAATTTCTTAGGCCATTTTGTGTTAAATTTTATTATTTTTTTTTTTTTTTACTGTTTGTGACCCCCAAAGTCCTGACATATAGGAAGGAAAGCAAAAAAGAACATATTGTGTTCAAATAGTACCAAGCATTTAACTTTGAAGGACAAAGAGACATCCACCTTGATGTGTAGAAGAGGGGACTGAAACCTGGAGAGGAGAAGTGTTCCCTGGAGTTTCAGATCTGAATAAAGAAGGACAAAGTCAGGAAGACGGAGGAGCAGAGCAGAAAAGGGGCAGATCTTAGGTGGAGGGAGGCAAGAGATGACCGGCATTTTACTGTCCTCATTTAGCTTGTAAGCAGTGGGATTTGAAATCACAGAGCCAAGCTGAGTGTATGTCCCTGACATCACCTACCGCTTTGTAAGAAGGTTCCATGACCACTCGGTCAGGGCATAGCCAATAATGGCCTGGTGGCCAATGCTAACATGACACTCAAACTGCAACTTGCCAAGTTTCCCAAAGCCTACAAACTAGCTTTGTGTAACTAAGACATGAAATTACAGACCTTTGCTTTATGAAGCTGTTTCTCAAATTAAAAAGACCCTCATGCAAATCCTGCACCAACGCTTTTAGTATTATGTATTTTCAAAACTGCAAATGGAGAACCAGGATAGATCTCAGAGCTCAATGCTTTTTTCCCAATAGATGGATAGACAAGTGACTTATGCAGATGTGGTATATACATTCCGCACAATTTGACCATGGTTAAAGGGTATTTATATTCTGATGCAGATAAAATTGAACGTGTCAACACTAATGCATTTTTCTAGGAGAATCACTACTTTCACCATAATTTCCATGGAAAATTTGTGTGCACACGCAGTAATAGACACATTTATAACATCAAAAGGATTCAATTTTCTTTTCAATCATACCACAGTATGAATCGCTTTTCCTATTGAATTTAACAATGAAGCACATTACCAGAGTCTAAAGGATGGGACACTTCGTCTTGCTCTTATGAAAGTACGTCAAACAATGGGTAATACATCACACAATGTCTGGGGTTAACTGAGCCTTTACACAGCCTGGCTGCTAATTTGCTTGGGCCAGCAGAATGTCACTTTTATTTAATTTTGCCAATAAGATCAGCAGGGATCCAAACTCTGTTTAACTCCCAGTTATTAAAAGAGGTTTTTCTTGTTACATGCAGAACTCATTAATTCATGTCTCTCCTAATTCAGAATTTGAGGTCTTTGGAACAGGAGGTAGGCGGTGCTTTGTCTCTGCTATGAAGGAAGCAATTTCATCCAGTACGCAAGCTTCTGTGCAGGCTGCTTAAGCAGCAGAAGAGACAAACTCTTTCAAGACCTTTAGAAGAATTTGATATGTTAATTACAAATTGTCCCTAGGTAGTTACCAGAGCAGATCATCTAAAGGACTCCAGTAGGGAAAATTTTATCCTACCATCATTCATTTAGTCACTTGGTTATTCATCCAGTCATTTAATCACCCATCCATTCCCCATCCCTATATGCATTCATTTACTCAGAATTTATTAAGTCCTTTCTATTTGTCAGGGCTTGAGTTTGGAGCTTGGACTACAAAAATGAAAGACACATCCTCTGCTGAAAGGGCTTTCACGGTCTTAAGTGCAGGAGGCCAGCATTTTGTTCTGAATGCTGCATTCACTGCTATTCCACCCCCACACCCCTGAGATTCCCTTTCCACTCTTCTTGACCCCACTCTGTTCCAGAAGGCTGCTGAACTTCAGCGTGTTCCCTTGTCTACTGGCTTCTAGTTTGGTTTGGTCAATGAGAAGCACTGGAAATCAGATGGTGGAAGAGAAACAAGATCAGGTATTTATTCCCAGCTCCCTCCAAGCAGAGATGCCAAGAGTCAGCCGAGTCCCTCTGTCAGAGACCTCTGTCAGAGGTCAAACTCCTGCTGGTAACCACGCCTTCCCCTTCCCCTTTCAGCCCTGGCATGGTAAGAGTACCCCACGGGGTCCTGTATCAGCTCTCCTCTTCTCCTTAATTCCTGCTCCTGTCTTTGTAAATGCTTGCTTCTTGCTAAATTCTCCTCAAATTACCCACTCCAAGTGTTTGATCTTTTTCCTGACCAATACACAGGTGAACCAAAAATCATATACAAAAAGTAGTATGGGATCTGATAAATAACCTAGGAGACTGGGGAAACCAGAAGAGAAAGGGGCAGAGGTTACAGAATTCATTTCCTATGGGTCAGTTCTCTTCTCATCAGCACTCTAAAGAATCAAATTGCTTTTGCTTAAAAAAATAGATCAATAATTGGACCTTCCACAAATTTCAACGGCTCTTTCCTAACCAATCCGAGAAGCATATGTCTCTTTTGTTTAAAGGCTTTCAGTTCTTAAAGTCAAAAACGGTAACACTCAAATGGGTGCTGAGGTTTAGAACTATGGCTAAGGAGTGAATATAGATCAGGTTTTATTCTACTTAAGGTGTCTTCTGTAATTACTGGTTTGTGTCAAAAACCTCATTTTTGCTGACAGGAAGAGAAAGAGTTGCCTGAGAAGTTGGAGCCTGAGGAAATGCCCAGGGCCTGTGTGGGTCTAATGTGCTATCTTCTCTCACAGTGCCATCAATCTCTTCAGCATTTGCATGAAGAACGTCAATTGGCCTAACTGTCACATTCAGAGAACCCACGGATTTTTGTAAAGCAGCCAACTCCTGAAAATGCGTTTCAACTTCTTCAGGCTGCTATTCTATCATTTTTATCATACAAACAAAATAAATTTAAAGAATTATCTTTCACATGGACAAGTAGCTAAAAATCTTCATTAACAAATGTTTTTAGTTTGCTGATTGTTGGGAAGTAAATCAGGTTAAAGATTTCTTTGCAGATTAGACCAAGTTGACCAGACATGAAACAGGTTAAGATGCTTCACAGCTGTATTGATATAACAAGGATTAAAGGTACACACTAACCTGGGAAATAAAAGGTTTGGCTTCTAGGGGCCTCTGCCCTGCGGCAGAATTTCTGAGATCACAACAAGCCATTTAAGAAGGTCATTTCAACAACTGGGGGTGGGGTGGGGTGGTGTGTTACATATGTTCATATAGCTCTTTTGCCACAGGGAAATATGTCAAGTTGTCATTCGAAGAGTTTTTCCTTAAAGAGAAATAAGTTTGTCCAAGTCTAAAGGCAAACATGAAATATGTATCTTTTTTTTTTAATCCTCGTGGACTTTTGCATTCAAGAAGCCATCCTTTATTCCTCGGGTATCTTGGTGTTGCTTGTCTAGCAGTTGCGGCCATGGCACCAGGAGGGCTCAGGGTCAACTCTGGAAGTGTCAGAGTGCTCAGCTTCCCTCCCCTGTCCCGGCTCCATCTCACAACACCCTGCCCTGCTACCATGTTCCAACCACTCCAGCTCTGCGCTCTGCGGATGAGCCAGATACCTAATGAATCAGGGTCTCTGCATGTGCAATTCCCCTTTCTGGAATGTTCTCCTCACTTCTTCCTCTGGCCAACTTCTGTGTATCCTTCAAGTTGCTGTGTAAAACATCACTCGCTCAGGGACATTTTCCTAAGTAACACCTCTTCCACACCATGACAACTCTTACTAGGCCAAGATCCCTAGTCTTACTGCCACAGACTCACTTTTTTTCCCTCCTAGTGTTTATCACAATTGTACTTGAAACTTTGTTAGTGTGCTGTTGCATTTAATGCCATGTAACCTCATCTGCAGTGGCACCCCACTCCAGTACTCTTGCCTGGAAAATCCCATGGACAGACGAGCCTGGTAGGCTGCAGTCCATGGGGTTGCGAAGAGTCAGACATGACTGAGCGACTTCACTTTCACTTTTCCCTTTCATGCATTGGAGAAGTAAATGGCAACCCACTCCAGTGTTCTTGCCTGGAGAATCCCAGGGACGGCAGAGCCTGGTGGGCTACCATCTATGGGGTTGCACAGAGTCAGATATGACTGAAGTGACTTAGCAGCAGCAGCAGCAACCTCATTTGACTGTGAGAGTCATCTGGATTTAAATCTGTCTTGCCAACCAACTTTAATACCTAGCGTGATGTCTGCTGCAAAACACGTGCTCAGAAATATTTGCTGAATTACTGAATAGGTTAAGGCATCTTTCTTGTTCTGATTCCTAGAGCTAACCCCTACTGTACAGTTTAGACCTGGAATTTCACTCCAGATGCCCAATAGACTGGTTGTAAGAATTACATCCTATCTTACATGGGAAGAAGTGTGTCTTACATGAGCCATCTCCAGGGGTTTGGAGGACATCCAGGGAATCTTCACAGTCAAGCCTGATTCTTATTGGAGAAGATCCTAATAATCTCTTTGCAGAGGGGACCAGTCTTCGATTCCCCTCACCAACCTCCTAAGTCCATTTCACTCACATGTCAATCTCTACTAAGTATATGGAAGGAATAGGAAAAAAAGTGAGGATTTCAGGTTCATTTGGGTGCAAATAAAGATTTAATGAGAAAATATAAAACATATCATTGAAGTAGTAAAGTTCAACTTTCTCTTTTACCTGAGTTCTTTTAGCACATGAACATGAAGTAATGGGGCAAAAGTGCTGTAGAAAGAAACCACAATAAAATAAAGAAGGTACAGAGAATGTGTGTGTAAGTCTCCGAGTGCAAGTGCATACGTTTCTATCCATGCATGGATGAAGGTCTGATGGGAATTCATTTTGCAGATTTCAGAGTTGAGAAGAGAGGGTTAATGGCCCACCTTTAGTTACAAATAGTCTGAAGAAACCCAAAGGTGTTAACATGGATGAAGGGAAATGTTGATGGTAGTGACTGAGCTAGCTGAACGAACTCCTCCCAGCATAGAACTAAAACCTAGAGTTTACTGGAGAGAAACTGGGCAATCCCAGAAGGTATCCTAAAGGCAAAGTTTGAAAAGCAGGAATCAAAACTCCCAATTTGAATCAACTCAGAACGCTTGACTCCTAGTGATAAGGGAATGCCTATCTTCTGTCAACTGTCTCCCTGTAGGGGAAGTGAGTATGGAGCAGAGGAAGGTAGTAAGCTATGGGGAGAAAATAAATAAATACATACAAAAAAGAGAGTGAGAGCCGACAAAGAAAGAAACAGAAGATCTTCAAGAAACTTCTCGCCAGTGTTGTTCATGTTTGGGATTTAGAAAACTAAAGGAGACCAGTGTCCACGTGGATGAAGAAAGCATGAAAGAACAAGGAGGCTGTAAAGTGTGCACACATGTGCATATGTGTGCGCGTCTGTGAATATGTTCATACTTATCGTGCAGGTTCACAGACATGTATATTTGAGTATACTGAAGACAGATGTATGTGTTGATACACAAATATGTTTATATCAGCTTTCTATATATGCACATGCATGCCTATGCTAAAGAGAATAATATCAAAGCTCAGGATATTATAGGATTTCTTATATTTTAGAGGTAAAAGATGATGACAATACGGCCATCACATGCTGTTTTTTGTGTTGGGACAAAGATTTTATGTCCGTTTTCTCATTTAATTCATAAAGCCCCTGAGGTTCAAATCAGTGTCTCTGTTTTGCAGATAAATCTTCTGAGGCTCCTGGAGGTCATGTGACTCAAATAGCAACTGCGCTGGCAGCGTTAGGACATGAACCGACATCTCTCTGGCCTTGTAAGGGAGGTTTATCAGCTGATCAGTCCTGCAGGAATCCAGGCCAGCAGAGGCTGCGTGCTAGGAGCCCAGGGCTTATTTAGCAGCCCACATATGGTCATGTAGGAGTGAGCTTGTGAGGTAGCCTGGTGGTCTACCCTTGCCAGGTGGGGAGTGTCCTGAACACCACTCTCTGTGTTTCAGGTGTTGTGATCTAGGTACCAGGGGAAAGGCAGTGTGGAGAAGAAGGTGTGGGGTGAAGGTCTCAGGACCCAGACTATGTAACTATGGGAAAGTGTTTCAGATGCTCTGAGCATATAATCACCTACCTATAAAAGGAGGCTGATGATAAAATTTAATTCTCATAGAGGATGAAGTAGATTGCATAACCATTAACCTCACACCTCATTTCTAGCTTTCAGTTTGAAAACAAGCTATGGCATTAGCTGCCCCAGGTTTGTCTTCCAACAGAGTTTGTATAAATGGATTCTATGCACCAATTTTATTTCTTCAAACTTGTCCTGTGGGAACATCTCAGCTTCTCCTTCCCACTTAACTTCAGCCTGATACATCCTGTGCCCTGTTGCCTCTGTTTGATTGCCTGGATGAGGGAGGCATGGAGAGGCCTAGGCCGTGGCTGCACTCAAGCTGAGAAGATTGGGCTTAGATCCAGGCTTGGACACTCCCTCGCTGACTGACCATGGCTGTAGGGTTTCACCTCTCTGAGCTTCAGTTTCTGCATCAATGAAATGATAAGAATAACCCCATTCATTCATTTATCCATCCATCCATTCATTTTTCCCCATAAGTATTGCTATATGCCAAGCGTTATGCTAAGTGCCAGGCACATATCTCTGACCTGACTCAAATATGCTTAGGTTCTAGTGGAGGATGATAAAACATAAAAATCATAATAAAGAAGTTATATACATATATATATATATATATATATATATACACACACATATAGAGAGAGAAGGAGTAATGTATATACATATATAAAGAATCCAGCTATCAATACAGGAGATGCAAGAGACGTGGGTTTGATCCCTGGGTTGGGAAGATCCCCTGGAGGAAGAAATGGCAATCCATTCCAGTATTCTTGCCTAGAAAATTCCATGGACTGCGGAACCTGGTGGGCTATAGTCCATAGAGTAGCAAAAAGTCAGACATAAGTGAGCGCACGCACACACACACACACCCACTCACACCACACACACACATTATTCTCGATATATCTTTGGTTTTCGTGGTTTAGTTACTAAGTTGGATCTGACTCTTGTGACCCCATGGACTATAGCTCATCAGGCTCTTCTGTCCGTGGAATTTCCCAGGCAAAAATACTGGAGAAGGCTGCCATTTCCTGCTCCAAGGGAACTTCCCAACCTAAGGACTGAACCTGCATCTCCTGTACTGTAGGCTGATTCTTTACTGACTGAGTCACTAGGGAATCCTATATATATTTATATTTATTTGTATGTATATTTGTATTTATATTCACAATGGAATATTCCTCAGCCATTAGAAAGAATGATATATTGACATTTGCAGCAACATGGATGGACAAGAAATATACTAAATGAAGTAAGGCAGACAGAGAAAGACAAATATTACAATCCATCACTCATCTGTGGAATCTAAAATATAATACAAATGAATCTATATAGAGAACAGAAATAGACTCACAGACACAGAAAACAAACTTATGGTTACCAAAGGGGAAAGGGGGAAAGGGAGGGGAGGAGGGATATATTAGCAGTATGGGGACTAACAGATACAAACTATAACACGTAAAATAAACGAGGATTTACTGTATAGCACAGGGAATTATATTCAATATCTTGTAATAACTGTAATGGAAAATAATCTGAAATATATATATATATATATATATAACTGTATCACTTTGCTGTACACCTAAAACTAATACAGTATTGTAAATCAACTATACTTCAATTAAGAAAAGAATTTTTTGCTTTTTTCCTTCTCATGGAGCAAATGAATTTTAAAAACCTAGCTGAAATTGTAATTTAGGGCCCAAAGAAGTTGATGTGGGCTTCTGAGGACCATACCTTCCTTCCCACTGAGGTATCTGCCATTCTGCTTGCTTTGAGGGAGGGTGGCATTTCTTAACCTGCGTTCCTGCAGTGTTAGTGAAGTATCAGTTGCTCAGTCTTGTCGTGTCCGACTTTGCATCCCCATGGATGGGGGCTCGCCAGGCTCTTCTGTCCATGGGATTCTCCAGGCAAGAATATCGGCGTGGGTTGCTATTCCCTTCTCTAGAACTTGCTTTCCTAGGTGGCAGCTATTTCTGCTTTGACAGCTACTGATATTTTTGTTTGTGTTTCTGTGCCTAGGGCCCTTACTAGAAATGCTTGGTCCCTATCTCAACAGAATTTAGCCCCCACAAGCAGCCTCTTTTGGGTCTCAGCACTTCAGCACTGAAACTGCAATACTTTGGCCACCTGATGGGAAGAACTGACTCATTTGAAAAGACCCTGATGCTAGGAAAGATTGAAGGTGGGAAGAGAACGGGACGACAGAAGATGAGATGGTTGGATGGCATCACCAATTCAATGGACATGAGTTTGAGTAAACTCCAGGAGTTGGTAATGGACAGGGAGGCCTGGTGTGTTGCAGTCCATGGGGTCGCAAAGAATCAGACATGACTGAGCGACTGAACTGAACTGAACTGAACTGAATGAACTATCTCAACAGAATTGAGCCCCCACCAGCAGCCTCCTTTGGGTCTCAGCACTTCCCTGGCAGGGGTGATACTGTGACTTATAGGAAATATTTATTTGGTCTCTGTCTGAAGCTCCTGGCTCACAACTCCCCCAAAACCCTTGGAATTTCATTGAGTGATAAGAGCAATCTTTTGTTATGATATTTGGCATTTTGTCCTCAGTTCCTGAAAACCCTTCTGAGCCATAAAAGTGAAATGAGTGTCTTCTTATTCATAACAAGCCCCTTTTCACCCCTACTGGGTTTATGTTAATAAGGTGACTTTTAGAAAACACCTAAGAATGAGGGTGGAGGGGTGGTTGGCTGCCAGGTGAGCCAACCATGAATAAAGGGGTAGAACTTTCAGTTCTGCCTCCAGATCTCTGGGGAAGGGAGAGGGGCTGGAGGTTGAATCAGTCACCTCTGGCCAATGATTTAATCAACAATGCCCATGTAATGGAGCCTCCATAATTTCCAAAAGGAGTGCATGTGGGGAATATTTCAGGTTGGGAACTAGAACAAGCTCTTGCACTACCAGCTGAACCCCAAGTTCCATGAGGACAGAAACTCCTTTGTTTGAAACCTATGAAGCATAGGGTGCTATGAATCACTTTATCTGGCTGTTGATTTGTACCTTTTAATGCCCTTGGTAATAGTGTGTTAATCTAGTGAGTAAATGGGCCTCCTGAGTTTGTGAGCTACCAAATCAATCAAACCCAAAAGGAGATTGTAGGAACTGTGATGTATAACCAGGCAGAAGTGCAGGTAGCAACATGGACTAGTGGTTGGCATTTGAAGTGGGGACCATCCTGTGGGACTGAGCCCTTAACCTGCGGAATCTGAGGCTATCTCTTCATAGACGGGGCAACCCACTCCAATATTCTTGCCTGGAGAATCCCATGGACAGAGGAGCCTAGCAGGCTTCAGTCCATGGGGTCACAAAGAGTCGGACACGACTGTGTGACTACCACCACCACCACAAGACACCTGGCTTGATGACCAAGAACTGCTTAGTGGTATGGTGGAATCCATCTTGCCCTAACAGTGGGATTGCATCTTCAGACTTTTTTAGCCTGAAAGTGGGGATTCTGCTTAGGCTGTTTTGATGTGGGTTGCAAGGATGAGATAGAAGCTGTTATGCTCCGAGCCCATATCTCCGATCCAACCGCGAGAGTGAACAAGTCCACCACAGTAATGCAAAAGCAAGAAGGGAAGTTTATATCTAGCGCGCTAGGGCTCAAGCCTCATCCGACGCAGCGGAATCAGTCGAGAGCCCTGAACAAAGGAGTACGGTGGCTTATATACAGGCAGTTCTTTGTCTCAGTTACAGGAGTAGCTGGCGTTACATGATTGGCTAGGCAGGATGAGCACATGTCCTGTCTCTTTCTGGTTGGTGTGTACGGGAAGTCTTCCTAATTTGGTCAAGGAATGCTGTTTTTTCCCAGCTAACAGGAAATATGACTCAGGTCCCTGGTGCTATGCACCTCACTGAGCCGTCCGGCCTGCCTGACAGAAGCAAGTGAGAAAACAATAGTATCTGTTGTACCCATGATTTGATAAGGGAAAATGAGAACTGTGTAAAAATGTCCCTAGCATTAAAAAGCAGTAAGGTTGCTCTAAATGACTGGATGGAAGGTCATTGCCTCTGTGACTATGGCTTTGACCTCTTGAGCCATCAGTATTTACAGATTCCTCAGTTCTCCAATCCATCTGACAAGGAACAGAATCAGGACAGATGCATCACTTGGGAAAAAGCAGAGAAAGTGGAGCTAAAATGAATCTCTTGCTAATTTTTGGAAGAATCTAATAACCATTATCTTATTTAGTCCTCACAACAACCCTCTGAAGTAGATATTAGTAATATTCCCATTATACAGGAAAAAAAGCAGTAAGGGTCAAAGAAGTTGAGTATTACACCTGACACCACACAGCCAGCAAGTAGTGAAGTTGGGGCTCAAAGCCATTTCTGTCTGATCCTATAATGATTTCATGCACTGCTTTCTGCAGAAAAACGTAGAGGGGTGTTGACATGGTTCACGAGCCTTCAGGTCACTTGAAATAAGCTAGTGCTCTGGAGAGCTTTAGGAAATCAATAAATTAAATACTGATTGAGAGTCACCTCTGTACTTAGAGCTAGTTTAGTGTCATAGAGTTTAAAAGGAAAATACTTTCTCCTTCACCTCTTGCTTGTACCTTCACTACAGACAGAGAGTGAAGAACACAGTGATGGAGGGATGCTGATGTTCAAGGAGTAGCAGCTGGGAAGGCCTCTGGCAGGACTAACACGGGAGCTGCTCTCTGACAAATGACAGAGGCACAAGCTGGCTGTGGGCTAAGGCACAAACACAATCAGAATGCTATGTTGGGGCAGGGTGGCAGTGAGGGGACCAGAGGTGCCTAGATCAGAGACTGGGTGATGGGGCACAAGGAGGATGGTAGCCTCCCAGGATTAGCAGGTGTTCCAGGCACTGTGATTTTTGAGAACTTGTAGCTGACTAGATGCCATCATAGTGTCTTGTCTCATTTAATCCTCATCTCAGTCTAGCAAAGTAGTCTTGATCATCCCTACAATAATAGGTAAGGCAGTACAGGCTCTCAGTAGTGAAGTGTCTTACCTGAAGTCTCATAGACTCTAACTATAGCAATCCCTGAATCAAACACACGTGTCCTGACTTAGACCCTCAGGACTCACATAGCACAGTGCTATGTAGGATTAGACCTTTGCCCAAGATTGGGGATGTGAGGCAGAGGAGAAAAGAGAGAGCTGTTGATTCCCTGTTATAATAAACGAGATGCCAAGGACCAATGAGAGTCACGGTCAAAAGTGCTGTCCTGCTGGGGATTGCAGGCAAAAGAAAAAGCAAATGTTTAAAAAAGAGGGCAAAGAAGGAAAAAAGAGAAAGAAAGATACACAGAAAGAAGAAAGAGTAGAAAGATGAAAGCAGAAGATGAAGAAGAAGCAGACGGTAAAACGAAGGAGCAGGAGGAGGAGATGGGTAGTCATTCTTACACTTGAGTCAGTCAAGCACAGGGAAACCCTTGGCCCCTGCCTTGGAGGGCACAGTGAGATGTAGCATAATAACCACCAGGTGGCACCAGTGAGCCTCTCTCCTCTTCCCCAGTGTGGAGCCTGGCAGAGTGATTGATGTCAGTTAACCTGCTGGCAGGACAAAGAATCTTGGGCACTACTGGAGAAAGTATTACCATATTGGATGCATGCATGGTCAGTTGCTTAGTCGTATCTGACTCTTTGTGACCCTATGGACTGTAGCTTCTCTGTCCATGGGATTTTTCAGGCAAGAATATTGGAGCAGGGAGCCATTTCCTTTTCCAACCACACTAGATGAGACCCTGGCTATTGAAATTTCTCTACCCTGCATGCTACATGACCCCACAAGACTCCAAAGAAGGAAACTAGGCTGCCCAAAGCAGTGTTCTGTGACCTTAGGTAACAATAATGTGACCTTAGGTAAATTAGTTATCTCTAGGAGCCTTGGTTTCCTCATCTATAATCCTGACTTATATGTGAAAAAGCTTAGATGCCATAAATTAACAAGTTTATGACATGTTTCAAGGAGAATATGGGGAAAGATGACACCAAAGAGGAAGGGAACTGAGAAAGAGGGGAAAAAAGCCATTTTTAAGGAGCCTATCTATTATTCCTCAGATTCTCAGTTCAGCTCAGTTCAGTCACGCAGTCGTGTTCGACTCTTTGCCACCCCATGAATCGCAGCACGCCAGGCCTCCCTGTCCATCACCAACTCCCGGAGTTCACTCAAACTCAGGTCCATCGAGTTGGTGATGCCATCCAGCCATCTCATCCTCGGTCATCCCCTTCTCCTCCTGCCCCCAATCCCTACCAGCATCAGAGTCTTTTCCAATGAGTCAACTCGTTGCATGAGGTGGCCAAAGTACTGGAGTTTCAGCTTTAGCATCATTCCATCCAAAGAAATCCCAGGGCTGATCTCCTTCAGAATGGACTGGTTGGATCTCCTTACAGTCCAAGGAACTCTCAAGAGTCTTCTCCAACACCACAGTTCAAAAGCATCAATTCTTTGGTGCTCAGCTTTCTTCACAGTCCAACTCTCACATCCATACATGACCATTGGAAAAACCATAGCCTTGACTAGATGGATCTTTGTTGGCAAAGTAATGTCTCTGCTTTTGAATATGCTATCTAGGTTGGTCATAACTTTTCTTCCAAGGAGTAAGCGTCTTTTAATTTCATGGCTGCAATCACCATCTGCAGTGATTTTGGAGCCCAAAAAATGAAGTCTGACACTGTTTCCACTGTTTCCCCATCTATTTCCCATGAAGTGATGGGACCGGATGCCATGATCTTCGTTTTCTGAATGTTGAGCTTTAAGCGAACTTTTTCACTCTCTTCTTTCACTTTCATCGAGGCTTTTTAGTTCCTCTTCACTTTCTGCCATAAGGGTGGTGTCATCTGCATATCTGAGGTTATTGATATTTCTCCCGGCAATCTTGATTCCAGCTTGTGCTTCTTCCAGCCCAGCGGTTCTCATGATGTACTCTGCATATAAGTTAAATAAGCAGGGTGACAATATACAGCCTTGACGTACTCCTTTTCCTATTTGGAACCAGTCTGTTGTTCCATGTCCAGTTCTAACTGGTGTTTCCTGACCTACATATAAGTTTCTCAAGAGGCAGGTCAGGTGGTCTGGTATTCCCATCTCTCTCCGAATCTTTCACAGTTTATTGTGATTCACACAGTCAAAGGCTTTGGCATAGTCAATGAAGCAGAAATAGATGTTTTTCTGTAACTCTCTTGCTTTTTCAATGATCCAGCAGATGTTGGCAATTTGATCTCTGATTCCTTTGCCCTTTCTAAAACCAGCTTGAACATCTGGAAGTTCACACTAGACCATTCAGGTATGACCTAAAGCAAATCCCTTATGATTATACAGTGGAAATGAGAAATAGTTTTAAGGGACTAAATCTGATAGAGTGCCTGCTGAACTATGGACGTTTGTGACATTGTACAGGAGACAGGGATCAAGACCATCCCCTTGGAAAAGAAATGCAAAAAAGCAAAATGGCTGTTTGAGGAGGCCTTACAAATAGCTGTGAAAAGAAGAGAAGTGAAAGGCAGAGGAGAAAAGGAAAGATAAAAGCATCTGAATGCAGAGTTCCAAAGAATAGCAAGAAGAGATAAGAAAGCCTTCTTTAGCAATCAATGCAAAGAAATAGAGGAAAAGAACAGAATGGGAAAGATTAGAGATCTCCTCAAGAAAATTAGAGATACCAAGGGAACATTTCATGCAAAGATGGGCTCGAAGAGGTGGCAAGAATACACAGAACTGTACAAAAAAGATCTTCACAACCAAGATAATCATGATGGTGTGATCACTCATCTAGAACAAGACATCCTGGAATGTGAAGTCAAGTGGGCCTTAGAAAGCATCACTACGAACAAAGCTAGTGGAGGTGATGGAATTCCAGTGGAGTTATTTCAAATCCTGAAAGATGATGCTGTGAAAGTGATGCACTCAATATGCCAGCCAATTTGGAAAACTCAGCAGTGGCCACAGGACTGGAAAAGGTCAGTTTTCATCCCAATCCCAAAGAAAGGCAATGCCAAAGAATGCTCAAACTACCGCACAATTGCACTCATCTCACATGCTAGTAAAGTAATGCTCAAAATTCTTCTCAGATTCTACCTTTGTTCAATTGAAGATTCTCTTCTGCTGACTTCACTTTGTGTTTCTGTGAAATCTTATCAGCCTCTCAACATTTTCTGTCTTTCTTTCCTGAGCCTCACATTCTTTCAAAGGGATCTTCATCAGGCTGGAGACTGAGTTTTCATTTGGAGGGAAGGGTGGCTTCATTCCGAGGTGGGCCAGCTTCTGACCTGGGATGAGGCTGAGAAAGGCTGAGGAGACCCAGGAGTGTATTATAGATGTTCAGAACAGCTTCCTGCACAACTAGAAAGCATACAGACACCCCAAAAGTATCTGGGGGGTGCTCTGCTGTGGAAAGTTAGCCTCTCCTAAGGGCTTCTGGGAAGATCACCTGTCTTCTTGACACCAGAAGGTTTCCTGACGTGATATGGTAGAAGGGTCATGGAACCAGGAGTCAAGACTCTCTGGGTTTCCATTTCTTCTTTGTCTCAGATTTCATGTTGATTTAGGGTGAAACAACCTTCTCAGAAGGCACTGGTGTCTTCATGTTTAAAACAAGGGAGTAAGGCTAATTTTGGCTTCCCTGGTGGCTCAAACAGTAAAGAATCTGCCGGCAACGTGGGAGACCCGGGTTCAATCACTGGGTCAGGAAGATCCCCTGGAGCAGGAAATGGGAATCCACTCCAATATTCTTGCCTGGAGAATTCCATGGACAGAGGAGCCTGGCGGGCGTCAGTCCACGGGGTCGCAGAAAGTCAAACATGACAATGTGACTAACACACACACGCACACACACGCACACAGACACACTGCTAATTCAGATGATTCTGGCTTCTTATTCTCATAATCCCTGCTGAATCTTAGGTTTTTATTTTTTTTTTGTTTGTAAATAAAGTACACCAATTATGTAATAATTTATTTTCAGCTTTATAAATCAAAGTAGCTAAAACTGGGTTCGTGTAATTTGGATGTTGGGATGATATTCTCCTGTGATTCGCCACATAAGACATCTACAATGATCCAATCAGAAGTTTCAGTGAGTATGGTATAAACGGTGGCCACATTCATTGGATGTCTTTCCGGTTCAAAGTCAAGACTCTCCACAATAACTACTTATTGATTGAATGGGTAAGAAGATCAGTGAACGAATGAATGAGCAAAGGAACAAATGAAATAATAGCTTATGTGTTTGAAACCAGAACATCAGCTAGAGGTCTCATCTCTATGCTTTTGTCAGGATGGTCCCAGGAAGACTACGCTAGAATCAAGAGCCCATGGCGGCACAACCCTATGGGGTAGTTCTTTTTGTTTTTGCTTCTGGAAGGTTGTCCATTACCCCAAAACACTCTGGCCCCTGACTCTACCGATCAGTCCAGGATTATGATCTTCAAAATGCTGTGCTTTCCCTTCTTCCCCACTGTCTCTAAAGGAGATCTACTAGAGTCCCTCTTCTCTCTGCATCTCTCTCCCCACATCTCTTGCCCCTCACTCCTCCTGTGACAATCTTGCAAGTCCAAGTATCATGGGCTCCTTTGAAGAATGAGCTGTGTGGCTACAGTTGCGTCCCAGGTGATGCCAACTCATTATTCTCCCTCACATTAATAGTGTTCGGGCTCAGGTTGATGCATTTCTGATTAATGAGGCGTTTGTTCTGCACCACAAAACAACTGAAGAATATCCTTCTCATTCCAATGAGTTGTGTCCCAAAGTTAATTACGAGATGACCTTCCCTGATTCCAGGCAGAGGAGACCAGGTATCCAAGCCTCACCTGACAATTGTCTCCCTGAAATCTTGGCCGAAGGAAACAAAGCCTCAGAGGCACACGCAAGGGGACATCTGGGACCCGAGCCTGACATTCAGAGCTGCAGATCTGGCTGCTGCAAGTTTTCTGCCCTGGGATCAGAATCCAGAGGCCCTTTCCTCTTGGTCCCTTCACGTCCCTATCATCTCTTCCCATGTCAAGCAGCGTGCTAACAGAGAAGTCTCATCTTCTGACAGATCTAGACATGTCACTTAAGGTCTCGGAGTTTCTACTTTAGTAAAAAGTGGGAGCAAATACCACGCAACACTTGTCAGGGTTTTGGGAGATAAAGCAGCAGTGAGGAGGGCAGGATGCAGTGTCTTTCGCCTGCCTTCCCTTCGGACCTGGCTGAGAGCTCCCACGGCAGGGAAATTTCTTCAGTTTCGTGGTTCTGCGCCAAGAAGCCAGGAGACCTCAGACTGTGCAGACCACAAAAGGAGGTCTGGCTAAGAGCTGGCAGATGTCTGTGGGGACTATCTTGGGAGCTGCAGCACCAAGGGAATGTATAGGAAGTGCCTGTCCTTTGAGGGCCACAGGACTGTGGTTCTTGAGTGCTCACAGATAGGAGGCTCTGAGCTCAGATGGAAGGTTGGAGAGTAATTTGTGGGGTTGGATTCTGGGGCCACAGAATCAGCCTAGCAGAGAAGACTCAACATTGTGTTCAGGGACTACTCAGTGAGAAACTCTCTAGAAATCATCCCTTTCATAACATGGATTCAAGGAAACCAATGTTAGTTAAACTTCTAAGCAGCAGGCAATGGGCCATGGATGCCCCATACTTCATCCTTACAGGGACTCTGTGTTCTGTCTTGTGGGAACAATTTTCCTCATTTTGCAGACGTGGTCTTGGAGTACCAAAGAAGTGAAGTAGTTTGCCCAGGTCACACGGCAGTCAAATCAGGATTTGAACTCTGCAACTGTTCTTAGAACCCTTTGGACTACGTATGCCTCAGAGACCCCATCACCTCACTCCTAATGGTGCTGTAACTCTCCCAAGCCCTGCTTCACCCATGTCAAAGAGTCCTCTGCCTCCCTTTTGCTTTTCTACTGTGCAGAAATACTGAGATCTGCATGAAAAATTTTGACTACTGGATCTGGCCAGAAGCCTCAGAGAACCTATGGTTATTGAGATAAATCATAGGTGCAGATGAAGTACAAAGCACTGGAGTGCCCATATCGGGACAAAGGAGACCGGGAATTGGGAGAAGCTAAAAGGTCAATCCTGAAGGACTAAGGGTGAGGTTGGGGTGTTTTCATAGTTGTTCAAGTTCAGAGAATGGAAATTTTTGGTGAGTTGGGGCTCCGGGTCCAGGGAGGACAGAGTCTCTGCTCCCCTTCTTATCAGCTGTGTAGTCTAGATACATTATTTAACTTCTTCAAGCATCAGCTTCTTCATTTGTGAAATAGAGGGGTGATTCTGATTTCTATCTTATCATGAGGATTCAAAGACATTATGTCTTGAAGTGCTCATCACAGAACTTGGTGCATAGGAAGTACCCAAAACATTGGCTGAGATTATGATTTCCAAGAAGCTGGTTATAGCTAAATGGCACCACCTAGGCATGGGAAAATCTGCATGCTTGACCTGGGGTAAAATGAACTGAGGCACACACCAACACAACTTCTAATCTGAAGGGAGCTGGAGTGGGAATAGGTCTTTCCAGCACAAAATCCAGTCTTCTGGAATACTGATGCCTTTAGCAATCTGGAGACCATTACTGGGGGTGTTTTCTAACCTTGCCTTATACCTTTCCTCTCTCCCAGTTCTATTTCCTCCTGTAAGGTTTGGCCTCACCCTGACACCAGTGCTCAAGTGGAATATCTGAGCACTAGATCTGGTGACAGACTGCGGTCAGTGGGCCTCGGTGGAGTGGCTGGAAGGGAGGACAGATGTTGGCGATGCTGATGGATGCAGCCTGCTGCCTTCCCTACCTCCAGGCCCACTCACTCGGGATCCATAGCGTGTCACAGATAGATTTCTCATGTCCTCTCTTCAAACTTCCTCCAATTGCCCAGCATCCAGGGGAAGCAGGGATTTGTTGAGGTACATCCATCAAACCAGTGGAATCACTTCTGTTCATTTCTGATCAGTTTCATAAATTTGTTTTTCCACAGTTGTCTCATTCAGAGTTGACAAGCTCTTCCTGAATTCATGAATTTGGGAGGAAATGAACCAAAGGGACCGAGAAGGCCAATTCTGAACTGAACTGTGGTTTGTTTAACTCCAACTTGCATTAACAATTTTAGAAGAAGGATTACAGAGCTGTGAAAAGGACCAGCATATTGTTGAACTGGAACATCTGCACTAGGCATTAACTGTTTCCAAGTCTTACAGAGAAACAAGCAAACATACAGCTAGAGACTGATATCTATTTTTGCATGTCCATCTATTCACAAAGCAAATTGACAAATTTCATTCATCCGTTTAGCAGATATTTATGGTGATCTGTTATATACTAGGTGCTGGTCTATAATAGAGACTTGCAGTGCCTGAGTAAAAAGTACAGACAAAAGCTTCTTCCCTTCAATTGGATTGGAATGTAAGTAGAGTGAACATTTGTGATTAAGGAAAGGAAAAGTGTGTGTGTGTGTGTGTGTGTGTGTAGAATGTAAGCAGTGAACATTTGTGATTAAGGAAAGTGTGTGTGTGTGTGTGTATGTGTGTGTAATGTAAGTAGAGTGAACATTTGTGATTAAGGAAAAGTGTGTGTGTGTGTGTGTGTGTGTGTGTGTGTCCAGCTGTCTGATTTCTCAGATGTCCTCTCAGATGTCTTTTTTTATCTTTTCCAGTAATTAATACCACTCTAGATCCTTTCTGACATGGCATATTGGACTCTGCAGCGCCTGGTGGGGGGAAGCCAAGGGTTGGTGAAAAATTCAGAAATTTTTGGAAATATAGTCATGAGTGTGAATCCTAGTTCTATTTCTATTATCTACTAACAGTGTGACTAGAAGCAAGTCACTTGTTTCCAAGTCTCAATTTCTTCATCTGTAAAATAACCAGTAGAAATAAACAATGTAACATAATTCATGCAGCCAACCCACCACTGGCATATAGAATTTGACAAACTCCTTCCTGACTTAGCTATTAAAAATTTTTTATATTATTTCTTAACTGGGAAATATTTCATTATATTCATTACATATACCTAGGTGATGAGGAAGGAGCACAAAAGAGGAAATCCTGATTTCATATTTCTTGAATATCTACTTAGTTATTTCTGCTAAAATAGAAATACTAGCTCAGTATCAGCCAGTCTTCCCCAAACATTTTCATAAAGTCAGAATTTCAGTGATTAACTGGCAATGTTAACATCTGACCAATAATTAAAATGGTTCATCTCTCTGTACATTTTCATTCTTAGCCAATTACTTTGATTAGCATTAAATTTAATAATATGAACATCATGCATTTGTATGCTACTTTATAATTTTTTTAATATATTCACATATCTTTGGATCTTCACAACTACCCTGGGAATTAATCAAGACAGATATAATTATTCTAGTACTACAGATGAAAACACTGAAATCTACAGAGGGGAAATAATGTGCCTAAGCTCCATGGAGTTAGAGACAAAGCTTAGACCAGAACTAGACTAGCCTAGGACCATTGTTCAGGCCAACTACTGACCACTAGAGATCTAGACCTTAGAATGAAGTAACCCTATCTTCTGGACAGGCTTCCAGTTTTTACTGAGTGTGCTAAGATCTTGCAGGCCATCAGAGTCCATATGGTTACTCTCAGAGAAGGAAAGGAAGGATTGTGTGTGTATACCATAGCAATAAGTAAGATCTAACCATAGAAAATCAAAAGACATAAGTATAAGAACTATAAGGAAATATAAGAAAGTAACATTAACTCTTAGGAAAGCTGTCTAAACTTAGAGAGTTCCTTGTGTAATGAAGTCAGCAGGGGTGAAACACCAAGCCAGGCTGGAAACTGGGTTGCCATGGGACAGGTACCTCTTCTCCAAGATTGCTGTCAGTTGAGCCAGTGAGATGCTGGGCAGTCTCTAACAGGGAAATTCTGATGGTCTGATAAGGAGATTTGACAATTCATGGATTACCTAAGAAGTAGAGTCAAGGTATGAGTCAAGTAGATATTTCAAAGATGGGTCACTAAATCCAAAGGTGTCAGTTCAAAACCCGGACTAAATGAGTAACTTGGGAAATGACTGAATGGGGAGCACATGCGCTCAGTTGCTTCAGTCATAACTGACTCTTTGAGACCCTGTGGACTGCAGCCTGCCAGGCTCCACTGTCCATGGAATTCTCTAGGCAAGAATACCAGAGTGGGTTTATCATCTTTAAGCAAATAACCAGTCATTCCCATGAGCAGACTGCTTGTATTTTAAAGACTGAAAGACTCAGACATCAGTAGAACAGATATGATTATTTTTGCTGTTTTCTTCAAAACAATTGTCTTAAGAGCCAGTGAAATAATAGTTATAAAATCATAACTAAGTATATTGGTATATTATACATTCTAATATGTATTAGTATATATGAAGTAAATTAGTTATGTGATTCAAGGAACATTAATGTTTCTTTAGTGTCAAATGGACAGAAGCGAGATGGATGACACAAACTCAAATGAAAGTGAGGCACCATTTATTGAACAGATTTTTAATGCATTATCTCATTCTTACTTCATTACAACCCTATGATAGGTCCCATTTCTATTCTCATTTTACCAATACTGAAATTTAGAGAGATTGAGTCAAACAGCTAAGGTAAAGCAGGATTCTACCTAAGTCTCCTGGCTTTTGAAGATTATAGCCCTTCTTCCTCTGTGGTTAAGCTTAATCCTCAAGAGAGCTGTTTGTGGGCTGAAAATGGATATGCATAGGAGGATCAGATTCCCCTGAAGATTCATTCGGTAGAGTAAGCAGAAGGTTGGAGACTCAGACACTAATATGGGCAATATCCTAAAACTAGGACAGAAGCTGAGCACCCTGGATGAACAAAGGCCCAGGGATGAGTTCCAGGAGTGAAGGCTAGTAGCTCCAAAAGGAGCCTGCAGATAGAAGTCTGCTAAGATGTTAAGAATCACCATGAAACAAAGCAGCCTGCAGCTGATGCTTGTGTTTCCCTATTTAATTGCCAGCCCCATTTCTTAACTTGGACTTTAAAGGCTGTGTGACTCCTGACAAGAATCTGGCCAAAATCTAAAGAGGACAGCAGAATGGGGCTGCAGAATAAGCCTGACCGTCTCCTCTGTCTTTGGGAGGATTTTACCAAAAGCATGTGGGAGCTCGGAAAGCTGTTGTTGGTCTGGAGAATCAGGCTCAGCAAATTCTCCAAGATGCCTGCTTCTTTGCATTCTTTACTCCAGGTTCGAAGTCAAGGATTGTGAGACTGGCTAGGTCCAGGTTCTGAGCTAGGATTTGGTTGTGTGACTGGGCTCAGTCAACCAGACTTGCAAAGGTTTCCTCAGACCCAGGTGTGAAAGCTGAAAACAGAACGCAACTCTGCCTAAAGAGAATGGCATCCAGGATTCCTCTTGGGAGCATCTTCTGGGGAAGCTGAACTCTTCCGTGATTCTAACACAGGCTGGGAGCCTCTGGCCCTCTCAGATATGATGATGGCTCAGCCTGGAGGCAGCAAGTCAATCTTCCTTTCTTAGAATCATCTTCATGTCTCTCAAAGCATTTGGCTCAGTGTCTAGGGCATTCATTTTAAACAAACTGATTCTATTTAGTAAAGGAATGTCCCTTTATCCTTTGTTGTACTTTCTAACCCACTGGACTGTCTTGAGCATGTTTAAGATGGTGAGGGTGTCAGCTGGGATGCTCTGAGAACAAAGGGATAGAGGGAGG
The DNA here is from genome assembly GCF_001704415.2 of Capra hircus. Lineage (NCBI taxonomy): Eukaryota > Metazoa > Chordata > Mammalia > Artiodactyla > Bovidae > Capra > Capra hircus. Next base: position 45,274,044 of record NC_030822.1, on the reverse strand, counting down.
ACTGGGGTGTAGCCTCATTTTCTTATCAAACGTAATCCAGGAACTATAGTTTCTTACCTGATACAGAACCTTGGTGTAATGAGAACACTGACTCTGCTATTTATCAGCTTGTGGCTTTGAATTTGCTGAGTCTCAGCTTTCTAAATGAAAATAATGTTGCCTACTACATAAGATTAGCAAGATTAAATGAGATTAAATTGACTATTTTTCTGGCAGAAAAAAAGGTATAGCCTCTGGAAGACCCTATTTCACCGCCCCCCCCACACCCGCCGACCCCCAGGGTTATCATGGAACTCTATTTCTCCTTTCTCTGGCAAAGAACCAAGAAGGTTAATGGTTCATGAACTCCCTGCATTTTGGTGACAAGTCTCCACAAATCACCGAAAATGTGAGCACTAAAACTAGACTCTATAGCTTCAAATCTGGGCTGGGCCACTTACTACCCACAGAGCCTTGAACCAATAACTTAAACTCTTTGTGCCTGTTTCCTCCTTTCAAAATGGTAATAACGAAAGTATCTGTGCCTTAGGGATGTCGTAAAAATATAAACAAGTTAATGTATATAAAGCACTTAGGCCAGCCTGAAATATAGTAAGCATTCATGAAACACTAGCTAGTATTCACTCAGTAAACATTCACTGGATGTCCACTATGCCCAGGCTCTGTGTTAGGCTTTGGGGTAACAAAGATGAATTAGACCCAGGCTGGCCCTTAAGGAGATCACTGTCCCAAGAAGGAGAGCTACATGTCCTGCCTTTGCTAGAGTTCCCAAAGTTCCGTCTGCGTACTTTTCAATGACTGAGTTTTCTCTCATCTCTCCATTCTTTGGGGGATGCTCTGCTTCCCCCAAATTCTGTCTACAAACATCTCCCAGCTGGACTCTTCAGGACCAAGTCTTTTACTTCTGCTCCTCCCTTTGAATGACAGGAACTGAGTTCCTCGGGCTATATCACTAATGATCCTATAGGGCTTTAATCACCAAGGACTTGCTCTACCAGAAAAAGGGAAAAAAATAAATCTACAAGTATTAATCATACTAGTCTAGTGTTTAGCTCTTTAATATTAAATTGCTTAATTTCTCAAAGTTATATTTATTTTTGATTAAATTCTTTAAGTTCTGAATCTATGCAAAATACATTCCAAGAACTTTTCATCTTTTTATGTTAATCAATAGTTAAATGAACAAAATTGTTTGCAATCAAATAATCAACACGTCTCCCCCCAAAATGTCATTTAATGGTTCTCTAGTGTTTATTTCAAAGACCATGAAACAAGCGTGTTTTAAACATATAGGACTTCAAGCTTTTCTCATGGAAAAGTTTATATAAGCAAGTGAGTTTCAAAAGCAGGTTTTACTTTTCCATCTTCAGAAGTGGATGGGTAAATGGTTTGTGGAGCCCTTTGCATAGAAGTTTACACTGAAGCTCAGGCAGTGACAGGCACTCATTCTGTGTGCTTCATTCTCCACTCTGGTGAGACTCTAGCTCCCAAGAGGAAGTTACAGCATAGGTCTCTCCATCTAAGTGGTCTGGGGTACTGCTGGGTAAAGGGAGATGATCCGGCCTTTGAGCTCTTCTCTTTGCAGAGGGTAACTCCTTGATAAGCAGCCTGGATAGCTGCCCACCTGTCCAGACATCAGGAGGACCATGTGTGTATTGGAAATGGGTATCAGGTTGTGGGGCACAGTGATCAGAGGCTCATCCGCAGCTAAAGAACTGGAGTGAGTGAAGACTGGGCACAGAGCTGCAAAGGACTGATAGTAGATTAAATCTGTTTTCCTAGGGAAATACTACTGGGCTGGAAAAAATACAACAGAGAACTGAAAGGAAAGGAAGGAAAAGAGGAAATATGAATTGGAGGAAGAGAAGCAAAGGGAAAAAACAGTGGAGAGAAAGACTGGGAAAGAAAGAGAGGAGAGGGGGAAAATGAGAAATAGGCAAGAGTAGTTAATAGAAAATCTAGACAGAAAAATCGAATCTGGACAGAAGGGAGAATCTGGGAGCGAGAGAGGGAAAGAACCCAGGGAGATACCAAGGGAGGCAGGCAATTCAGGACTCCAAGTTTCCTGAACAAGGTGTTTCATCATCTACTCTTTGACGTCCCTCACCCCACCCCCATCTCTGGCCTCTTTGGTAAAATGGTGGGAATTTACCCATCTCACGGGCTTGGAGCAAACTGAATGAGAATGTGAACCTAAAGCATCAAATACAGTGCCTAGCAGGACAGATGTTCTGTAAATTACGTCCATATTTTACCACTTAACCTCAATTTCCCAAACAAATTCTTTGTTCTCTAGCAGTCAAAAGTAAAGTTAGCAGAATGAGAAATGGATGGGAATTTAGATGAACAAAATACCATATTTGCCCTCTAAGAACTCAAAGTTAGAGAAGAAACAGCTGCATGCTATGGTGTGTTGAGTTCGAATACAGAATTCTACCAGGTGCTGTGGGAGTACAGAGAAGAAAGATTTGGCCACATGCAGAGGTCATGGAGAGCTCCCAGGGGAAGTGACATCTGAACTGAGGCATAAAGAAAAAGAACTTTTCCAAATGGAAAAAGGGAGGGAAGGGACTTTCACCCATGGCAAATGGCATGCGCAAAGTAGAGATAGGAACAAGCCAGGTGTGTGCAGTGGGAAAAAGGTTAGATGGAAGGAAGGTGGTGGCAAGAGTATCAGCTAGAATCAGATCTTGAAGGATACTGTGTGCAAGACTGTGAGGTTGTGTTTCATTTGTGAAGACATCAGGACCCGCCAAGGGATTTTAAATAGAAGAGTGTTGCACCTGGATGTGGAAATGATTCTGGAGCTTTGTGGATTAGAAGCAGCTACACCTGATACAGAGAGACTGGCTATCACATTCCTCCAGAGAAACTTGATAATGGCCTGAGAAAAAGCAGTCACAGTGGGAATGGAGAGGCTACAAAAGATCTGAGGGAGGTAAGATCATCAGATATATTCACAGAAACCCCTGCGGAGGGAAGCTACAGACCCCCATGAAGCTTCCTGAGAAGTTTCTAAATGGTGGGTGGTCGTTTGCCCCAACCTTTTAATCACCAGATGACTTTTCTTCCTCCAGATGATTCCTCTTTTCTTGAGATTAGATCCAAAATGAGTTTTTTTTTTAATTTATCAACATTTGGTTAATACTGCATTTATTAAACCATTTATAGAAGTCACTGTATATCTTAGTTGTTTGTTTTTAGGTATGTTGCATAATTCATTAGTAGCAAGTGCTTGGAGGATGAAACTGTTACAGAGGCAAGAGAAATGTGTTAGGATAAAGAATCAGATACTTCTTACAACTAGAAGTTTCTGTCAGACCTCCTAGACTAGGCCTGTGAAACCAGACATGCCTATAGAATATACCTTCATAGACGTCCCCAACAATCCATTTCCATTATACATACACAGATGAACTTTCAGATATGGTTTTCAGGCTGGTTTGTGGTGATAATGAACACAATCAGTGTGCTCGTTCAGTCAGCGCTGGGGATGTGCAGTGAGAGGAGAAGAGTGATGTGATGTTTGTCTGACAATTTCCATCGTATGGAATAAGCAGCTTTGTTCTATGGTCTTCAAAGAAGGAACAGCAGCCAGTGGGTAGAAGTCCCCTGGGGACAGATTTCAGCTTAATCTCAGACTAACTGGGGAATAGGAAACCTGTCAAGTAGGGATTGGATGGTGTAGCCTGCAGAACAGGCTACACATTTATCAAGCACCTACTGCATTCCAGGTACTGTGCTAGGTCTCTCTTTGAAACCTCACAACTCCTCCATGGATTAGGGAAATGATCCCCACTCCACAGATGAGGCATCCAATGCTCACAGGGATGAACCAGGGTACCCAATCCAGGATCTAATGCCTGATGATCTGAGGTGGAGCTGATAAAATAATAATAGAAATAAAGTGCACAATAAGTGTAATGTGCTTGAATCTCTCAAAATCACCCCCCTACAACCCCAGTCCATTATAAAATGTCTTCCACGAAACTGATCCCTGGTGCCAAAAAGGTTGGGGACCACTAGATTAAATGGTCACACAGGTAAATGATAGTTCTAGGACCCAAGTCCAATCCCTGACCCCAGCATGATGCTTGCCTGCTGAGTGTGTGGGGGACCAGTCCCTGGAATTATGCAATCAGAGGCAGAGTCCCCAAATGCCTGAGAAACTGTAGAGGTGTTCGGTTTTGGACAGGACATCAGCCCTGATAAACCCACACCTTCCTCCTAACTCTGAGTAATCTAATTCTCAAACGACAAAATAAAACTGAAATGAATACACTGTGAAGACCCCAAATGCAAGGAATGGCAACAATAACTAAGGGGAAGTTATCTGCAACATAAATGATTTTTCCCTTAAGGAAAGAGAAAGCAAAAATGACAAGAGTAAGCCAACACATATTTCATAAAACATTTTTCATCACCAAAAGTTCTGTTGAAGGTATTCTTCTTGAATGTTTTCATGCTGAAACCTATTTGCAAATTATTTTCTCACTTTTTTTTTCACATGAAATGTACCCTCGATTATATGACAAGAAATTATATGGTGCTAATAATTTATTTAAAACCAGATCCATGTATCACATTCATTCTGTGTTGTGAAATCAAGTAGATGCAGAAGGGGAATTTTTTTTTTCTCTGAACTTTCTGACCATCTCTATTGTGGAAGAGAGAGTAATAGCAGGTATTGAGGGTGCCAATTATGCGGTGATGTACAAACCCGCTGGAGAAAAATATATATGATATTTTAATGCTAGTCAAACAGAACGATGAAGTTTAAATTAGCTTGAAGCTACTAAAAATTCTAACTATGGCTCTGCTTTCATTGTATGGGAGGGTGAAAAATAGCTTTACAGAAAAATATATGTCGATCTTCTCTGTGATGGGCTGCCTTATGCCTCTTCCTTCTGCAGATATGCAAGGCTCCATTTTTGTTTGTTCATTGCTCCCTTTTCTTTCCATTTCTCCTTTTACTTCTTTTTCTCTCCCATGGACCACTTTCCTTCCCTTCTTCAACAATCATCTTATCCTCTACTTCCTTCTGCATTAATTCACCTATCAGTTTCATAAGCTTACAGAATTCAGACAGTTCTGATTAAAAGCTGGAGGAGACGCTTTGGAAAAAAAATCAAACCCAACCACCTCATGGTATAGATAGGTGGGTAGGAAAGGAGGTGGGTTTGTGAGAGGATGTAACTTGCTGAAAGCCACTGAACAATTTTGTAAGGGAGCTAGCTGTCTGATCAGGGAGTAAGTCAGAGAAGAGTTTGGATGGGAATAGAACACCAGAATTCTGACCTCCGTAGACTTTGTTGATTATCAAGAAAATTCTGGTGTGATAATCATATTTCCAAAATATTTTTTTTCTTAAAAAAAAAAAATGTAAGAGGGTATCCAAGCCTCATGCAACCCTACCAGAATTGAGGTAGGTAGGAACATCTCTAGTACACAGTTGATGAAACAGGTGGGGTGTAGTGAATACTGCCTGTGAATCAGGCACTTCCACATGTTATGTAATCTGTAGTCAGCCCTGCCATTAAGTATTTATAACACTGTTCTATAGCCTGAGCTTCAGCAAAGTGAAAGTGAAAGTGAAGTCGCTCAGTCGTGTCTGACTCTTTGCGGCCCGTGGACTGTAGCCCACCAAGCTCCTCCGTCCATGGGATTCTCCAGGCAAGAATACTGGAGTGGGTTGCCATTTCCTGGTATTCAGCTGGAGTGTGAGATGAAATCAAGCCTTGTCGAAAACTGTGTCCTCATGAGATGTGGCCAAACCCTCAGGTGATGCCACACGCCCATGGAGGAGTCAGGGCTGAAGATTCGTCTTCTAGCCCAGAAACCTTTCTAGGGTGTCTCGGGAAATGAGCTCAGAGACTTCACCAAGGGACAACAATTAGCACTGTGTCATTATTGATATTTACACTCATGACCACCAGGACAGAGCTGAGAGGTAAGGGCAGAAAAGTCAAGTTGAACTTAGAGAATATGTAGTGTTCACTTGGAAAAACTGGTTGCATGAAAGAGAAAGCACAAGAATTAGTGCTTAAAAAGCTAGCTTTGTTTTTTGTTCTAGATTGTAGAGTTGTAGAAGATTTCCTCTTTTTTTTTTTGTCTTTTTCACAGCAAACAGCCACATTGTTCAGAAAAATCAAGCAATATAGAAAAATTCATATAGAATGGTGGAAAGCATCCAGAATGCCACCATCAGGTGGTATTCACTGATAATGATTGAGTATCTATCTCTCCGGGCTTCCCTGGTGGCGCTGCTGCTGCTAAATTGTTTCAGTCGTGTCCGACTCTGTGCGACCCCATAGACAGCAGCCCACCAGGCTCCCCCGGCCCTGGGATTCTCCAGGCAAGAACACTGGAGTGGGTCTGGTGGCACTAGTGCTAAAGAATCTGCCAGCCACTGCAGGAGAGGTAAAGAGATGCAAGTTCGATCCCCAGGTTGGGAAGACCCCCCTGGAGAAGGAAATGGCAACCCACTCCAGTATTCTTGCCTGGGAAATCCCATGGACAGAGGAGCCTGGGGTTATAGTCCATGGGGTCACAAAGAGCTGGACACAACTGAAGCAACTTAGCACGCACACACACGTCTATCTTTCCAGATATTTTTATTTCCTTGGCCGGGAAATATACTCATGTTTTCTTCTTTATATTTCTCTATACGTGGCAAACTTTTCATACATTCTGTTTGTTTTATATTAAGAAATTTTAATTGGAAAAGTCATTTGGGGCTAGATGATAAAGAACTTTGGATGGCAGTGTTAGTTATGTATCTGGCATATTTACCTGTTCCCAAGTTCTGTCTCCTAAAGATTTTAAAATTTAAAAAAAAATAAAAATAAAAATAAATAAAAAAAAAAATAGCTATTAAATTTGAAAAAAAAAAAAAACAAAGATAGTTGGAGATGAAATGATAAGACATGTAAGACTTAATTCTGTAAATGACTGGGAAACCCTAAGCAGATGTGAAACCTGACTGTATTAGTAAAATACGTATTAATGATTCTTCTCCCACAATGTGCTCAAAATGTAGTGCCTGCACTACCAGCATGAGGGACTTGTTAGAAATACAAGTTCTCAGACCCTGCTCCAGATTTAATCCAAGAATCTGGGAGTTGGGGATCCCAAAATCTAATTTTTAACAAGGCCTCTGCATTAGTCATCAGGGTGAGATACAAAGACAGGCTGAAGTTGGGTGGGAATCATAGTTCCTCAGAAGGTATAAATGGGAGAATGGCTGTCAGAAGCCCACTCCAGCCATGCCAACATCTGGGTTTGGTTGAGCAGACAGTCCTAAACTTCTGAATTATCACAACTATGTGCATTTTTGTATTATCACAGCAGGACTTAACTAATCTATCATTTTTGCATCTATGTATATCTTTCTCAGAACAAGGTAGGTTAGGTCTTCAATAAATTCACTTTAAAAAATGGGTTTGACTGTTAATTGCTAAATCTAAGCACTTGCCTTCTTGTGCACACTAATATAAAATATTTAAACACCCTCCCAGCTTGTCATTCAACATCCACATGTTCTGGAAGGAGAATGTTTTTACATGTGCATGCAGCTTCTTCCTCATTTTTTTCAGTCCTCTAAATATGGAAGTGTTGGCAGATCAATTTTAGGTCTTTCATCAGCTCTGATATGAGAGCCCTGATTTTTTGTTTAAGTTCACTACCACAGGCCCCCTCCCCCAAGTTGAAAGATGACATTGTTCACCACAATGATTCCCCCAGGATTTTCCCACGTCATGCCTGCCAAGCCCCAGTGACAAGATATAGGGGGCAGTTAGACTATTACATACTCTCCCTGCCACTTTCAATCAAGCCTAATGCAATCAGAAACACATGACTACATCAACACATCTCCTTTAATCAAATGTGATTAAGTCAGTCATTAGTTTCTCAAGACAAATAAAGGATACAAGTGCTTGTATTATAAACGTAACCGCCCCCCTTCTTAAGTGATTTGTCAGAAAGGAAGCCCCCTTAGCAAAGAACTGAAGACCTTCAGAGGTCTTTGTGTTTTTGCTGCTGGTGTTTATTAAGATAAAGCATTCTGCGTTTATGTGCACAATTCCTCCTTCACTGTCCCCTCTCGCAAAGCCCCTGTGTTGTCAAGCAGAATTTGGCTTCAGCTTGATCAGGATGGTTTCATTATCCCATTGTTACCATTATGACTTGGGCAATTAGTAGTTTATAAGTATAAATTTATGGCAATCTGTGATCCAGACGCATTGGCAGTAGTCAGGGCATAATAAAAATCCAATCAATTTCTTTCATTTAATATGTAGGCTGTGACCCTAGTTTTGATTAGAACTCTTAGCTATTTCATCTTTAAATAAAAAAGAATGTCTGCAAGCAATTATATGGTGTGTTAATTGGATATTCCTTTTTATCTCTTATACTACTGAATGCATTGCTAACGAAATCCTTGTTTTCTCTCTTTCGCAATATCTCTCTGCCTCCCTCTCTCTGACTCTGTTACTGTCTTTGTCTCCCTACTCTGGGTCTCTACCCCATCCCTTCCTTCTGTCTCTCCATTGTGAATCTTCACTGACCACATACAGCTTAGCTAAAATACGCAGGGGACTTTCCACCATGCTGACTGTGTTCTATGAATCCCTCTTTCCATCTGGACATTCAGGCATTATGGAGCTGAGGTCACCAGACTGCCTAAGAGGTCTGGTACACAGCAGGTACTCAATAATTGGCAAATGAATGAATGAGGCCACTACATTCCCTGTATGTCACATTGTCACTTTCTGACCCAGGACACTTTGCTGAGATCTGTTCTTTCTCAGGGAAATATTTCCCTTATGGGTCTACACTCCAAAAGGTGGCTATACCAGGGGAAGAGAGTATTCTAGCCCTACAGATAGGAAGCCCAAGTCCCCCAGAGTCTCCATCTGCCATGCAGAGATGATGCTTCTTATCTCTGTTATGTGGAATATGCCCTTTATGGGATGATTTTGGAAGCTGGCAAGAGTCAGTGCCTGTAAAGTGGGGTCTATAGCTTTTTGAGTGTTATTTTTCTCATTTACATTTCTTTAACAAATATTTCCATAGTGCTTAATATCCCTCTGTTATCTGCAGACTGACAGAATTCTAAACCTCTCTTCTTTACACTGCACCCACTGCCCTCCAAGACCTTGCTCAGAATCCTATGGTTTCTCTCACAAACCCCTGTCTCCTGAATTCTGTGTTTTCCTCATTTTCTGCTTTACTCCTTTGCTTCTATGAAGTACATTCTGCAGGAGCATCCTGAGAGTGGACACATGGAAGGCAAATTTTTTTTGAAACCTGGTTTTTCTGAAAATACCTTTGTTCTCATCTTACATATGATGATCACTTGGCTTGGTCAGAATTTGAAGCTTTTTTCTTTTCTTTTTTCTCCTCAGAATTCTAGCATCTCTCCAGCTTTCCAGGCTGCTACTAAGACATCTGAAGCCCTTCTTATTGCTGGTCCTCAGTATGTGACTTTCTTCTGCTTCTCCCATAATCCCAGTAGCTTCTAGAATCTTCTCTAGCCTTGTGTCCTGAAATTTCACAATGGTGTGCCCTTGGGTTGGGCTTTTTTTCAGTCCATTTCTCAACGCTCAGTAAACTCTTCTAATTTGGAAACATATTTTTTAATGGTGGAAAATTTTCCTGTATGATTTTTCTGATAATTTCCTCTCCACTCTTTTCTCTGGGACTCATGTTAAGCAAGTGCTAGAAGTGTACTTTAATCTCTAATTTTCTTATCTTTTCTAATTTCCTAATTTCCATCTCTTTGTCTTTTCTTTTTTACTTTCTTTTCTCTTCCAACATTTTCATTGGATTTTCATATTATTTTTACTATATCTTTGATTTTTAAAGTTTCCTTCTTTTGTGACTACTCTTATTCATAGCATCCTGTTCCAGAGGCAATGGTTTCTGTTTTCTCTCCAAGACGATTGACCTGCCTGACCCCAGAGATCATGTTCTGATGATGACATTCTACCTAAAACAAAACCATCTTTTCCTGGTTGTCAAAGTCTGCTCCTTTGAAAACCTGGAATCAATTGCAACTGCTTCCTGATGCAGGTCATAGACTAAAGTACATGCTACACAAGGGCAGGGGCCATGTCTGTTCTATTTAACAGTAAATACACTTAATGTGATTCCTCACGTGATCAGGTGTTCTAAAACATTCAGCAAATGAATGGCTGAATGGTGTGGAAACTGGAGTTCCCTAATGTCAGTGAAACAGCCAGATAAGAAGAAAATAGATGCTTTCTTGTTTTCGTGTTGTCACAGCCATTCAGCATCTCTTGACATGATAAAACAGTATTTGAGAGAGTGTGGCCCCTTCCCCACATCTGCCTAATGGAAATGGAATTCTCTAAGAAATTGCAGAAGCAGGAGATACAAGGTGTTTAACAAGGCTGCCCAATGAGTTCATTTATAATATTAACAAACCACATTCCTGAACAAGCTCAGAGGCCCTATTGGACCTGTCAGCCAGGAGAGACAGCTGTCGGTCAGAATTCATGGTGGGCACCTGCCTGCCCTGAGGGCCAGCCTGGCAAGGGGGGTGGGTGGAAGGGACTGGGTAGATAACAGAGATAAATCTAAATTCATTCGGGAAGCAGTCACACTCAATGACATATTCACTGACTTCTTCAACAGCTCATTTGATAATGTTCTCTCTGCACTATTCATTTTTCTGAAAGATGAAAGCTGGCTGAGGATCTCATCTGCTCACTGATGCAGGGAAAGGATTTGAAATTAGCACACACACACACAGACACACACAACCAAAGGGGGAAGCGTGGGGGTAGGGGGGAGAAGGAAACGTTGTGATAACCAGTTTTGTGGTTGGTCCTGACCCAGGAGACCCAGCAGCCTGGCGTGAGGTCACCTTTAATTAGCAATGCATTATAATTCAACAATATGCCAATGGGCAGAGACAAGGCTCAGTGGGGAGGGGGCCATCTACCATGATAATTAATTGCTTGAAGAATGTGCTCAGCCTGGTGAGGGGCAGGTCATGTTTCGTGTGTGATTGGAGAGGAGAAAGGTTGAACCCCAGGGCCCAATGCTACACTCTTTCTCAGTGTGTCCCATGTCTCACTCATTTATGGCACACATAAATCCATGGGCATTTATCAAGTGCCAGAAGCTAGGCACCATCCAGGGCACAAGAGAAAATGAGACACGGGCTGGGTTTTCTGGTACCACCTTCTCGTAGGAAGACAATATAGAAACACGAAACCCCAGTGCTTATATTTGCTGTTCTACAGTGAAGGAGCTCTTTTGACAGCACCCTTTGGCCAGGAGGATCGACAACTCTTTGTTTTAATTTGATCCTCTCACATGGCTTCTTAAATAAATGAATGTTTTATAGTAGACTATGAAGCGTACCAGAAAAGGCAATGGCACCCCACTGCAGTACTTTTGCCTGGAAAATCCCATGGGCGGAGGAGCCTGGTGGGCTGCAGTCCATGGGGTCACTAAGAGTCGGACATGACTGAGCGACTTCCCTTTCACTTTTCACTTTCACGCATTGGAGAAGGAAATGGCAACCCACTCCAGTGTTCTTGCCTGGAGAATCCCAGGGACGGCGGAGCCTGGTGGGCTGCCATCTATGGGGTCGCACAGAGTTGGACACGACTGAAGCAACTTAGCAGCAGCAGCAGCAGGAAGTGTACACGTTTTGAAATCAGGCAAATCTGGATTTGAATCCTGACTCTTCTATTTTATAGCACTGGAACCATGAGCAATTGACTTTTATGTGCAGGGCACATGCTTCTCCTTGGTAAAAGGGAGATACTAACACCTAACTTACAGGATTAGATGTCATGAGGCTAGAAACCTACGGTGCAGACGCCATGGTGGTCATTCCCCTGTCCTGACAAGCAGGGGTCTGGCTAAGAGTAAGCGGAGACCCAGAGGTCGGGGCAGGATATGGTAGGAGAGGCCCTCTGCCTTGTTCACAGCAGTGGTGCTTGACACTTGAGGATTCTTTCGGGGAGGAAAAAATGCACAAAATGTTCATGGCATGTATGAGTTGCTTGTTCATGCTTTGTTCAACGAACGGAATATGTTCTTTTTTGAATTCTGGGGAAATGCTCTTTAAAAGGTTCATTAATCCAAGTCAAGACAGACAGAGAGAAACCAGATACAAAAGCAAAAAGACTGAAATGGAGAGAAGACAAAATTCAAGAGGCCCAAAGCAAACAGACAGGAAGTAATCCCTTAGCAATCTTTGAGCCAAAGTTTGGATGGCTGCAGCAGCCTTTTATCAGATTCCTAAAATCACTGATATGGAATAGTTTCAAGTTTTTAAAAGACCAGGCAAGGAGCCTACACTTAGTAGGCATTCTGTAAAATGTTACTTCCTTATCCAAGTTCACTTGGCAACCCCTCAGCTGACCCAGGGGTTGTGTTTCAAACACACATGGAAAAGCCATCACTCCGTTTCCAGATAAACTACATCTACAGAGATTCTGCTTCTTCTCCTTGCCATCACTATGCTATCCACCCCCATACACAAAAGATCTTATTTACTGGTAACCACAAATTCGTTACAGGGCAAGAAGAAGAAAGTATATCAGGAAAATGTTCTTTGCTTTTCAAAAGATGATCGCCTGCACTTAACAATAACAATACCAAACAGTGGTGACAGGGTGGAGAGCAGAGTAGAAATAGGTACCAACTCTCCCACAGTGCAGGAGCCACTTAATTTCCAAAGTTATCTCTGTCTTCTTCTTATAATCAGATGGTTCTTCACCTTTCACGGGAGTGATGGGGCAATCTGAGAATTGTTACTTATAATATTATTTTTTATTAGGAACTTCTAACCCATTTATATCTGATATGAGGACTATTAAACTTCCTATCACCAATGTTGTAATATTTGTTGCTTTCATGTTCCATTGCTTTTTCTTTTGCTAAGGGTAGTGAATTTTAAGAATCTTATTTATAAGGAACAGAAAGCTCTATACTTTCTCAGAGGTGTAGCAGTTTTCATGTCTTCATATAGAAAGACAACGTCTCTAGATAAAAGCACTCACCTCTTTCTTCTGGGTGCTTGCTCCATTCTGAAGCTTATTTCAGCAAGTTACCTCTCCTATTTACATACAGCACTCGGATCAGCTCACCTGAAGCTGAGGTGACCTACAGAGCTAGTCCAGAGGGAGTGCTGACCAGAGTCTTCACGTTTTATTGTTCAAATTTCCAAGCAGAGAAATGTGGACGGTTCAGGCCTCCCTCTGAACTGTATCCTTGGTTCACTATTCGCCCTGTTGTGTGGGTTCAGTGGCATCCTCTGGTTGCTGGGGCTCTGGGCAGAGCACTGGTTTTCAGAGGCGGCGCCTATAAAAGGGAAGCGCTTGACTGCCGATCGCCGTTTCTAGCACTGTCCCTTTAAAAGTGTCCGTCTATGCAGCCGCATCTGGCCTGGGCTGCAACTCGTGGGACCTTGCGGCGGCTCCCAGGCCCTTCACTGCAGAACACGGGCTTGCGGTGCACAGGCTCCAGAGAGCGTGGGCTCAGCCGGTGCAGCCTGTCCCCTTGTCCCCTGCGCTGGAAGGTGGGTTGTGAACCACTAGATCACCGGGGAAGCCCTTCTACTAATGTCTTTCTTGCTTTTCACTCATCCAAAAGAAATATATTACTTTTTATTCTATTCGAAAGTATCTTCAGGTTTCATTTTAAGACTTCTCATCAGTGTTGAAAATGAATCATGCTCTTTTGAAAATTTTATTTATTTTTTTATTGAAGTATAGTTGATTTGCAATGTTGTGTTAATTACAGCTGTAGAGCAAAGTGACTCAGTTACATACATATTCTTTTTCATATTCTTTTCCAATAGGGTTTATCACAGGATACTGAATACAGGTCTCTGTGCTCTATAGTAGGACCTTGTCGTTTATCCATTCTATATATGTCTATTTGCATTTGCTAATCCCATACTCCCAGTTCATCCCCCATCCACCCTGCCCGCCCTTGGCACCTACCAGTCTATTCTCTATGCTTGTGATTCTGTTTCTGTTTTGCAGATAAGTTTATTTGTGTCCTCTTTTAGATTCCACATGTAGTGAGATCATATGGTATTTGGCTTTCTCTTTCTGACTTCGCTTAGTATGATGATCTCTACTTACATCCATGTTGCTGCAAATAACATTATTTTGCTTTTAATGGCTGAGTTATATTCCATTGTACATATTTACCGTATCTTCTTTATCTACTCATCTGTTGATGGACATTGTTTCCACCTCTTGGCTATGAGTCGGCGCTCTTGATTCCTGCCTGTGTTACATGAAGAACTGAGTACATTTCTCCCTTTGCTTGTATGACCTTGGATTTCAGACCCTGATTATTATTGGATTACTACTGACAGTTATATATCATTTTTAAAATTACCTCCTTTCAATATATGTCTATATTCTATGCACTACACAAATCCATACTTTGTTGATTTTCTTTGTTCACCACTAGTTTTTTTATTCTGTGACATTTCAGTTCCTGAGTTCTTTATGTAAATGGCTCATATACTGACTGAAATCTTTCCTCATAACTTAAGGTTATAAATATCACCTTACTATACCATCACACATACTTTGTTTTTTTTTCAGAGAGGGTTCAAGAACAGTTTACCAACTCAGCCCTTCCAGAGCCAAGAATACCCCTTTCTTGCATTCCTATAGGAAAGACTACTTAATTTAACTACCTCAGTCACAATTCTAATTCTTTTTCTTGTATTCTGTAGAAGTAATTTTTTGACTATTGGAATTTAGTTGGTTGGTTGGTTTGCTTGTTCTTCCAGAAGCGTCAGCCTAGCTTGTGTTGTTCACTTCTTTTTCTGGTGACTGTTTTACTGTCTACATGCCTGTTGTGTTTTATTTACTTCTTTTTTTTTTTTTAAAGTCACCAGTATAAATCCAGATGTTTAATTGTTTTATGCAGTTTGCTTGGTGCACAGTGGGCCCCTCTAATCTAAAAATAAATTTTGTTCTATCATGAGTAGCTTTTTCCTCTCTTGTTTTCTGTTTACACAATTCTCTCCTCCTTGAATTATCCTACATATTTTGAATATCCTGAATCTGCCTGCCATGCTCCTCCCCCAATTATTTCTTTTTCTCAGGTAATTTTCTTAAATTTATCTTCTATCTCTGTTATTCAGAATAGTTTTGTGGATTCGTTTGTTTTGTTTTAAGCTGAAGGGTAAAGAGACATTTCAACAGTTCACTGAGTAACCAAAGTACTTGAAAAAGATCATGAAGATGTCAAAATTCTAAGAAGATAATAGTGAAGTTGACTATCTATGATTATTTATGAGAATCTGACTTATATAAAGAAGGCCAGTATTGGCTGGAAAAAAGGGACTTGCTGGGAGGAGCAAACAGTTTTTTTTTTTTACCATAGGCAGGTATGGACATCACAATAATGAAAAATTGTCCAGGATTCAAGTACCATCTTTTGGCTGTATTGGGTGAATGAAGTAAAGTAAAAGTGTTAGTCACTCAGTCATGTCCAACTCTTTACCACCCCATGGACTGTAACCCACCAGGCTTCTCTGTCCTTGGGATTCCCCAGGCAAGAATACTGGAGTGGGTTGCCATTTCCTTCTCCAGGGGATCTTTCCAACTCAGGGATGGAACCCAAGTCTCTTCTGCATTGCAGGCAGATTCTTTACTGCCTGAGCTAAGAGGGAAGCCCACAATGGGTACATATGCATTACTCAAATGTGAATCCTAAAATGAGAACCAGTTTCTGAGATCAGATTGAAAAGAATTCTGTCAAAAAAGAGAACTAATACAGTTGACCATTGAAAAACAGGAGGAATGGAGCACCAACCCCTGAAACAGTGGAGAATTTGCATATAACTTTACAGTCAGCCCTCCATCGGAGACAGCAATGGCACCCCACTCCAGTACTCTTGCCTGAAAAATCCCATGGACAGAGGAGCCTGGTAAGCTGCAGTTCATGGGGTGGCTAAGAGTCGGATACTACTGAGCGACTTCACTTTCAGTTTCATGCATTGGAGAAGGAAATGGCAACCCACTCCAGTGTTCCTGCCTGGAGAATCCCAAGGACAGCGGAGCCTGGTGGGCACAGAGTTGGACACGACTGAAGCGACCTAGCAGCAGCAGCAGCAGCAGCAGCAGCAGCAGCAGCAGCAGCAGCAGCAGCAGCAGCAGCAGCAGCAGCAACAGCCCTCCGTGTCACTAACTCCACATCTACAACTTCAACCAACTACCGATAGTGTATTACTATAGTACAATTTTGTTTTTAAGTCCACACAGAAGGGGACCCACAAAGTTCAAACCCATGTTGTTCAAGAGTCAACTCTATATTTTAAATATTCTACTTTCTGTTTAAAAGAAAACAATGAGATTTTTTTTGTCTTGTCCAAATAAATGATTCATTGCTTTTTAAAAAACCACTTTGTGTCTTTAACAAGTTGTATATCTGTCACTTTCCCATAATTTCTAGCAGTAAAGCTTGCTTTTCCTTTTTTTTTTAATCTTCTTGATCATTTTAATAGGCACACAGAAAGCAGAAGAGGGTTAGACTCATGACCTAGCCATCATATGATCTTGCAATCCCTTCTAATTTCCAGTTGCTGTTTCCAGGTATTTGCTGCCAAACTCATGGCAGAGGAGGGGGATAAGATTCCACATGGATATTAATGCTGACCAAAAAAATAACAAAGATCAGAACTGGCTTGGGTTAAAGACCTATTCAAGGAAGACAAAACAAGGGATAAACTGAAGATAGAGACAGAAATAGGTCAGATTTGAATGAGCTTCAAAAAAGAACTGAACCATCTGAAAAGGGAATGAGGTCAGGGTCAATGGCATGCTCTGTTTAACTAGCTACTTGCTCTTCTTATTGATTTCATGTCCTAAACAATGAGAAAAACCCATCCTCATTTCTTTCAGTATATCACCACAAACCTAGCCCGGGTTTCCTCAACTATAGTAGGTCCCCAACTGGTCTTCTTACCTCCAGAGTTCCTTCTTACACCTAAGATGCAAGTTATATCCCTTCTCAGATTAAAACTGTCTTCAACTTCCCCTTGAAAGTGAAAGTGTTAGTTCACTCAGTCATGTCTGATTCTTTGGGACTCCATGGACTGTAGCCCTCCAGGCTCTGTCCATGGGATTCTCCAGGCAAGAATACTGGAGTGGGTTGCCATTCTCTTCTCCAGAGAATCTTCCCAACCCAGAGACTGAACCTGGGTTCCCTGCATTGCAGGCAGATTCTTTACCATCCAGCCACCAGGGAAGCCCCTATCCTCAGGATATATCCAAACTCTGTATGATCTGCCAGGCCCTGCTCTATATGGCTTCTCCATCACCACAGCCCCCATGCTCTCTGCCCCTCAACCTTGCTCTTCTTTCTTCTCCTAGATGGCCACCAATAGTCACCCTTGCCTCCAGGCCTAGTCACAACCTGTTTCCTCTGCCAGAAACATTCCCTCATCCATCTTTCTGAATATAACCTTAGCTCCTTCTTGACATTTAACTTTTCATAAAATATACCGCTTAGTTTCTCTTCATCCTGTAGATCCTAAGAAAATTTGCCCAGGGTGAACTAAAGACATAATTAATAGTAGCAGATCAAATGGTAACCCCTAAAAAGGTATGCCTTGGTGGGAAGAGCAAGAAGGTTTTTACCATATGCAGGTGTGGACACCACAATAATGAATAACTGTCCAGAAACTATGAATGTTACCTTATTTGAGAAAAGTGTTTTACAGATTTTATTAAGTTGAGGATTTTGAGATCATCCTGGATTATCCAGGTGGGCCCTAAATCCAATGACAAGTGTCCTTATGAGATAGATAGAAGAGGAGAAGACAGCGACACCCAGAGGAAAGGGCAGAGGCAGAGACTGGTGCGAAGCAGCCATAAGTTAAGGAAGCTGGCAACCACCAAATGCTGGAAGAGGAACCCATTCTTTCCTAGAACCTCTGGAAGGAGTATAATCCTAGACACACCTTTAGATTTGTTCCCCAAAACTCTGAAAGAATAAATTTCTGCTGTCTCAAGCCACAATATTTGGAGTTACTTTTTATGGCAGGAATAGGAATAAAAAAATAATAGGAATAGGAAACTAATACATGGGTGTTGGGTCAGAAGTGTGCATGGACTTGCCTTATCTGTGATGGACATTCTTTTTAAGTTTTATTTCATGCTGGTCTTGAAAGGCAAAGAGCTGGAGCCCCATGTCTGACATTTTCTTCTCTCTTCACTCCTTTTTAAAGGCAATCTGAGACTAGTGCCTTGGCACTAACCTTGGATACTTATACAATTCTATTGGGCTAATAAGATCCTTTCAACTATTACCTTCTCTCTGTCTAAACCAATGGTTCATTCTAGCCCAGTGGTTGGTGTCTTATGTTTCTTAAGCTCAGCTCACTCTCCTCTTTCTCTGACTCATCTCCACCCTTCTCACACTTCAGCAGTTTCCTTGAAATTAAAGTACACAGCCAATGTGCCCTGTCTCAAGTAGAGAGCCAAATTTCATTACCACTTGGAGCACTTTAAATCAATATTTGGGCATTTAATGATTTTGCTCATTTTATTTGAATACATTAGAGAAGTCTGATAGGCCCATTAGGGTCCCTGTGATTAACATCTTCGAATCAGCAAAAGGTGCCAATTTAAAAAAATCGGCTTGTTTCAAGCCCACCATAAAAATCTACATAATTTAGCAATTATTTTATCATTTTGAATATATATTAAAAAGTAGTTTTCAGTGTTTAATTAGAAGATATAGTCAACATATTTTAAAATGAGCTACCTCCCCTACATACTCAGAGTTGAAAGGAAGAAATATTTGGGGCCAGGTCCAATTTGTAAACTGGCTTCACATCATATTTCTGCCCAAGGCACACATGACCCTCAATCATCCTACATGCCCTTCTTATTTACAACTAATCAGATAAACTAGAATCTCCCCTAGAGCCTCTGGATAGTGGCACCACAATTGATGAAGAGGATGTTTCCTCGAAACTCAGTAACTTTTTAAAGACCTGTGGTACATTCTAGGAGGCCCAGGCTTAGCCATCATTCTGTTGCCTTCCTGCAAGAATTAGAGCTGAAAAGATGGATGCCACCTACCCACTTCATCCTTCCTAGCCTTTCCCACTCAAAGCCCATAATACAGTCATATCTGTAAAATACAGCCTTATAACTAAGTATAAAAAAATACTGAATGATTATCACTAGTAGCTGTCTGGACTTTTGCTCAAAGAGGCTTGGATAGGTCTGATTAGGACATCAATACAGCCAGCTGAGCAACTGACCAGTGGGGTGATTCGGATACAGCCTTAAGGCTAGAACTGGGCACTGACCTGGTATGATACAGATGTTAAGAACCAGAAAATATCATAAAGAAATATAAAAGGATACCTAATCTTTAAACACTGGCAAGTAAAGACATGGAATGTGAAATAAAAAGCAAACACCAGGCTAAACTGAGTGGAACATCAAAAAGGCTGGGTAGGGGTGGTTGCAGGGTCTGAGCAATGCCACCTCATGGGGAAGTGGGCACAAGTGTGAATTGGTCATGCCTACTTAATGATCTGGGAGAAAACAGAAGCAGACAAAGCTCACTCAGCTGATTTCATCTCAAACCCTGTTCCTCATTCATCATTTCTGCTGCTGCTGCTGCTGCTGCTGCTAAGTCGCTTCAGTCGTGTCCGACTCTGTACTCCCCTAATTTTGTACTATCTCCTGCAAGTCAACCACCATACCTGGCCCTAGTTTCTTCACCAAGCCACTTGACTAGTTTCAAAAGCAACTCCTTTTTCAAAGTTTGAATCCAGTTGCTTCTGTTATTTGATTACTGCTCCTGAGCCTCCTGGGACCTCAGCACCTTCTAAAGTCCAACCATGATAGTATCAGCCAGGATAGTACAGAAGAGTGATACTTTCATATAACCACTCAGGGTGACAGAGAAACAGAAGGAACTGGGAGCTGCCATGAGGTCACCCTGAGAGGAAGAGGGAAGAACCATGATGTAGACCCAAAAGGCAGAGGGACTTTCACTGAGCAGGTGAAGCTGTGTTCAAAGGTTTCCTGTCTGGCTCAGTTACTGCTGTCTATATGCTAGTAACAGATTGAGCTAGACAGAATCCACTACGCAAATATCACCCTGGAAAGCTACAAGCATTAATAGAGCAGCAAGGTGGTTATGATGACAGGCAAATAGCCAAGGAAACTTCCGGGAAAGAGATGAGAGACAGGGCTGAGAAGGAAGAGTCATAGAGTCCCCTCAGTAAAGAAACCTTCTAGTGTGTGATGCCTCCAACCTCCCTCAACATTCAGTTCCCTCACTAATTAACAACCTTGCCTATCTTTGAGCAAAGGACACACCAGCCAGTGCTTACTTACCTGTACCAGAAAGACTACTTGAAACAAATGAATAAGACTGACAATTCTAAGCCTAGATAGTCCCATGGACTGTGGCTACTGTGCAGGCTTATCCGTCTCTTCCAAAATCTGTTATGCTAAATACTGTTTCCTAATATGAATTACAGTTTCCAAATGTCTTATCTGAATCACAGACACCAGTCTGTGAAAGTATAAAGCTGAATTCTGTTACCACCTGAATCTTCTGTTTCAATTTGGACCTCTGGATATTGAATTTATTGAGGTATGAGGAAGTCATTCTGGCTTACCCATGGCTTATCTATGATTTGACTTGAACTTTATGCTAATTAGAACAGCCTATCTTGTGGTCTATCAAACACACATATATTCAATATCAATTTAAACAATCCTCTTTTGTCAGACCAATTTAAAAAAAAAAAAGAAAAGAAAGAGAGAAGACACAAATGACCAGTGTAAGGAAATAGGGGACATAACTACAGATACTAAAAATATAAGTTATGAGAAACTTATATCAATAAATTTGAGAATTCAGATCAAATGGACACATTTCTTGAAAGACACATCTTGTCACAGTCCACTCAAGAAGAATTAGACCATCTGAATACCTCTAAATCCATTAAAAATTTATATTTATAGTTAAATCCTTCTCCTTGTCTCATTACCTCAAAAGTCCTTTAGGTTCAGACAGCTTCTCTGAAAAATTCTAGCATCTAAGAAATTTTAAGGAAGAATTATGCCAAGTCAATGCAAACTAGAAAAAGGAAGGAACAATTTCTGACTTATTTTACTCCAATACCAAAATATGATAATGATATTAAAAGAAAATAAACTACAAAAAAAATAATCCTTATACACAGGGAAGTGAAAATTCTTAACAAAGCATTAACAAATAAAATCCTATAAAAAAAGGATAATGTATCATGACTAAATGGGCTTTCCAGGTGCACAGTGGTAAAGAAACCACCTGTCAAGCAGGAGACACAAGAGATGCGGGTTCCATCCCTGAGTCAGGAAGATCCCCTGGAGTAGGAAATGGCAACCCATACCAGTATTCTTGTCTGGAAAATCCCATGGACAGAGGAGCCTGGTCGGCTACAGTCCATGGGGTCACAGGGTCGAACACAACTGAGCGCAGCACAGCAAGTAGGGTTTATTTTAAGAAGATGAGATTGCATCAGCATCTAAAAATCAATCAATGTGACTTACCACATCAACAGATTCTACAATAAAAACTGTAAGATAATCTCAATGGATACATAAAAGCACTTGCCAAAGTTTCATTATTAGTTATGATAAAAAAAATTCTGAGTAAAATAAAAATACAATGAGTTTTCCTCAAACTGAAAAAGGGCATCTATATAAGACCTTTAGCTAATATCATATTTTATCATGAAAAACTTAATATTTTCCTCCTAAGATAAGGTATCTGTTTTCATCACTTTATTCAATATTGCACTGGACATCCTGGTTACTGAAATAGGCAAGAAAAATAAATAAAAACTATGTAGACTGTAAATGAAGCAGAACTGTCCTCATTTCATAGCTGGCATAATTACATACAAAATCCCAAGAAATCTTAAAAAAATTATTTGAATAAGTAACCTTAGTAAGGATATTATTAGCTCAAATATAAAAATTAGTGTCCTTTCTACAGTCTCACAATAAATGATTAAAAGCTGAAATTTAAAAAATAAAACTAACAATGCTATCTATAACTGCACCAAAAACCATATCAAGGGTTAAATTTCACAAATACTTGCAAAATCTATGACAAAAATCCATAAATCAATGCTGAGAAATTATAGAAAACCTACGTAAGTGGAAAAACAACTATGCCATTTAATATTGTCAAAATTTCAGTTCTCCATAAATTAACTCATGGATTCAATGTAAGCCAAATCAAAAGATACTGTTTTTAAAAAACCTGACATGCTAAATCTAAAATTTGTATAGAAACACAGACTTTGGAGTCAGACTGCCTGTGTTTTGAATGTTGACTTTACCACTTGCAAACTTCAGCAGATTCTGAGAGTTGTTTACCCAAAACTCCATCCTCCTTATCCTGCCTTTTCTAGTTGATAGCCCATTATTTTCTTTACATGTCTACCTTTCTCTTTGGTGCCCTATCCCTGCTTCCCAGATAAATCTTGAATTGTAATTGCATTTGTCTTACCACCACTTGGTTTAAAGGTAAACATGTGATCCCATATAGCCTATGACAGATGAGTAGGATTCTACCAGATGACTGCTGAACAGGCTGCCTTGTTGATAAAAAGAGACACATCTCTTATTTCACTGGATATGATATGGATGAATGTGAGGCCTGGAACTATGGATCTCATGAGATGAATTAGCTGGAGGAAGGGTCTGACAGACAGGGAGGTAAAACAAAAAGACAGAAAAAGCCTGCATTATAGACGAAGATTTTTTATGGTTCCTCTGTGTTTTCTTGCCACCTCTTCTTAATGTCTTCTGCTTCTATTAGTTCCATACCATTTTTGCTCTTTATTGTGCCCACCTTTGCATGAAATGTTCCCTTGGTATCTCTAATGTTCTTGAAGAGATCACCATTCTGTTGTTTTCCTCTATTTCTTTGCACTGATCGCTGAGGAAGGCTTTCTTACCTCTCCTTGCTGTTCTTTGGAACTCTGCATTCAGATGGGTATCTCTTTGCTTTTCTCCTTTGCCTTTCACTTCTCTTCTTTTCACAGCTATTTGTAAGGCCTCCTCAGACAACCATTTTGCCTTTTTGCACTTCTTTTTCTTGGGGATGGTCTTGATTCCTGCCTCCCGTACAATGTCATGAACCTCCGTCCATAGTTCTTCAGGCACTCTGTCTATCAGATCTAATCTCTTAAATCTATTTGTCACTTCCACTGTACAATCATTAAGGGATCTGATTAAGGTCATACCTGAATGGTCTTGTGGTTTTCCCTACTTTCTTCAGTTTAAGTCTGAATTTGGCAATAAGGAGTTCATGCTCTGAGCCACAGGCAGCCCCCAGTCTTGTCTTTGCTGACTGTTTAGAGCTTCTCCGTCTTTGGCTGCAAAAAAGATCTTCACAACCCAGATAATCACGATGGAGTGATCACTTACCTAGAACCAGACATCCTGGAATGCGAAGTCAAGTAGGCCTTAGGAAGTATCACTATGGACAAAGCTAGTAGAGGTGATGAAATTCCAGTGGAGCTATTCCAAATCCTGAAAGATGATTCTGTGAAAGTGCTGCACTCAATATGCCAGCAAATTCGGAAAACTCAGCAGTGGCCATAGGACTGGAATAGTATTCATTCCTATCCCAAAGAAAGGCAATGCCAAAGAATGCTCAAACTACCACACAACTGCACTCATCTCACATGCTAGCAAAGTAATGCTCAAAATTCTCCAAGCCAGGCTTCCACAGTACATGAACTGTGAACTTCCAGATGTTCATGCTGGATTTAGAAAAGGCAGAGGAACCAGAGATCAAATTGCCAACATCCGCTGGATCATGGAAAAAGCAAGAGAGTTCCAGAAAAACATCTATTTCTGCTTTATTGACTATGCCAAAGCCTTTGACTGTGTGGATCACAAGAAACTGTGGAAAATTTTGAAAGAGATGGGAATACCAGACCATCTGACCTGCCTTCTGAAAAATCTGTATGCAGGTCAGGAAGCAACCATTAGAACTGGACATGGAACAACAGACTGGTTCCACATAGGAAAAGGAGTACATCAAGGCTGTATATTGTCACCCTGCTTATTTAACTTATATGCAGAGTACATCATGAGAAACGCTGGGCTGGAAGAAGCACAAGCTGGAATCAAGATTGCCGAGAGTAATATCAATCACCTCAGATATGCAGATGACACCACCCTTATGGCAGAAATTGAAGAAGAGCTAAAGAGCCTCTTGATGAACATGAAAGAGGAGAGTGAAAACGTTGGCTAAGACTCAACATTCAGAAAACGAAGATCATGGCATCTGGTCCCATCACTTCATGGCAAATAGATGGGGAAACAGTGGAAACAATGACAGACTTTATTTTGGGGGTCTCCAAAATCACTGCAGATGGTGATTGCAGCCATGAAATTAAAAGACGCTTGCTCTTTGGAAGAAAAGTTATGACCAACTTAGACAGCATATTAAAAAGCAGAGACATTACTTTGCCAACAAAGGTCCATCTAATCAAACTTATGGTTTTTCCAGTAGTCATTTATGGATGTAAGAGTTGGACTATAAAGAAAACTGAGCACTGCAGAATTGATGTTTTTGAACTGTGGTGTTGGAGAAGACTTTTGAGAGTCCCTTGGACTGCAAGGAGACCCAACCAATACATCCTAAAGGAAATCAGTCCTGAACATTCATTGGAAGGACTGATGTTGAAGCTGAAACTCCAATACTTTGGCCACCTGATGTAAAGAACTGATTCATCTGAAAAGGCCCTGATGCTGGGAAAGATTGAAGTTGGGAGAAGAAGGGGATGACAAAGGATGAGATGGTTGGATGGCATCACCAACTCAATGGACATGAGTTTGGGTAAACTCCGGAAATTGGTGATGGGTAGGGAGGCCTGGCGTGCTACAGTCCATGGGGTTGCAAAGAGTCGGATACAACTGAGTGATTGAACTGAACTGAACTGAACTGATAGAGGAAGTTGTTAACCTGCTGAATTATGCAGTCCTCTGTAGCTGTCATTTAGAGGAACTTGATGTTATATAAGAAAATCAATTATCCTTACTTTTTAAAAGTATCTTACTTTTTGGTTTCTGATACTTGCAGTCAGAAGCATCCTAACTGATAAAGCCATGTCTTCAGATAAGTTAATTACTACTCTGTGCTTCAGCTTCTTTACCTTTAAGGGATAATAGTAATACCACTTACCTCTTAGAGTTTTTAGGGTGGTTAAGTGAGATAATGCAAATAAATTATATAGTACAATGTCTAGTATGTAATCAATACATGTTAGCTGCAATTGTTATTAGTAATAGTAATATTATTATGAATAACTAATATATTGACTCTCTTCCCTGAAAATGAGGGAAACTCATTACTGAAAGAGATTTAATCCAATCATCAAATATTTATTGGCTGCCTGCAGTACGTCAAACTACATCACAACAGCTGTAAATGAGTCCCTGTCTTCCAAAGCTCACAGGCTAAAGGGGAGCAGAGTCAAGAAAAGAGGCAATACTCTTATGAAAACAATATTTATGGTACAAGTACTTTGCAATTTACAATTGCTTTGACTGGTTAAGTATAAGCTGTCAAGGTTACAAAGAGAAAGAACATTTAACCATGGCTTGGTAGAGTGTTAAGACAGTAAGACTTATAGGAAGAGATAGTATATAAACTAAGAACTTGAGAACTTGAATGAAATATCCACATGAAGGGAACCCAGTAGAGTATCTGGAAGGTGTGCTAGGCAGAGGGGAAAAAAATCAACAAAGGTTGGGAGATAGGAAAGAGCACGTGGCATTCAGGGAATTCTAAGACAGTTCAGTGTGGCTAAAAGAGCTCAGTGTGTCAGGCTGAGAGATGGATGAGCACTTTGAGGACACAAAGGTAGAGTCTTTCTAAACCATGAAAAAGACGAACCCGCAGTCTCCATGGAAGGGTTTCTAATTTAGAAACCAGCATAAAGTAGGTCTTAGTAATGAAAACTGTGCTGCTCCTGGTTCATGTCTCTAAATATGAATTTGACCTGTTATTTATTTAAGATGCGAAGTTCTTGCCTATAGATCAAAGACCTCAGTTTAAAAAAAACATAAAATCTGGCTCAAGTTAAGATTGGAACTTTTAAAGTGGGGCAAGTTATAAATTAACAAGTTTCCTACTGTATGTATGAATTGGAGGCTTATGCTGAATTAGGTCACAGACCTGGACCAAATTAATTGGCCTTGATAATTTGGGTCCCCACGCTGTGACAGATATTCTGGGAAAGGCAGAGAGGGAGATTAGGGGAAATGGGCAAGTAGTAAGGTCTAGACAAGAGTAATCAAATTTAGAGAAAATCAGTTTGGAAAGGCTCTCAGAGATGCCCTGGTCAGAGTTCTCACACTTACAACAACATGGCACTCTTTCTTCATATGTTCAAGTTTATCTTGTGTTTAGTCGCTCAGGCATGTCGACTCTTGATCCATAGACTGTAGCCCACCAGGCTCCTCTATCCATGGGAATTCTCCAGGAAAGAATACTAGAGTGGATAGCCTATCCCTTCTCCAGGGGATCTTCCCGACCTAGGAATCAAACACAGGTCTCCTGCATTGCAGGCAGATTCTTTACTCTCTGAGCTACCAGGGAAGCCCAAGAATACTGGAGTGGGTAGCCTCTCCAGGGGATCTTACCAACCCAGGAATCGAACTAGGGTCTCCTGCACTGCAGGCAGATTCTTTATCAGATGAGCTACCAGGGAAGACCCAAGTTTATCTCTGCTGCTATTAAGTCTCTTCAGTCATGTCCGACTCTGTGCGACCCCGTAGACGGCAGCCCACCAGGCTCCCCCGTCCCTGGGATTCTCCAGGCAAGAATACTGGATTGGGTTGCCACTTCCTCCTCCAATGCGTGAAAGTGAAAAGTGAAAGTGAAGTTGCTCACTCGTGTCTGACTCGTAGCGACCCCATGGACTGCAGCCTTCCAGACTCCTCCATCCATGGGATTTTCCAGGCAAGAGTACTGGAATGGGGTGCCATTGCCTTCTCCGAAGTTTATCTTGATAGGGTGCAAAAATGGCCAGAAATTCCTCCAATCAATCCCTGCATTCATGCCTTTTATGCTGTGACTTTGCAGTTTGCCATATCAAGAGATGGAGTCTGTGTCTTCACCCCTTAAATCTCAGTTTGGCCCTCTTTCTTGTTTTGACAAATAAAATGTTGGCCAATAAGATACAAGAGATGCTTAGAAAGTATTTGCTCATTGCAGTTTGTCCTATTCTGCACTTTGTAACCTTAGGATGATCATGTAAATAAACCCACACTAATCTCCTGGAGGAAAATAGGCTGAATAAAGAGTGGTCCAAACACCCCAGCCATCATAAGCAAAGGTGTCATAAACTGACCCCCAGCTGCCCTCAGTCTGATGAGTGAGCCCTGATGAGACAAGCAGAAGTACCACCCAGCTGAGCTCAGTACAGATTGCTGAGAATTCCTTAGAGACATGAACTAAACAAACTGCTATTGTTTTAAGCTACTTAGCTTCAGCATATTTTAATAAGCAGTGAAAGTGAACCAATACATCCACTAAAAATTTCAACATCAAAAACAGGTGAAATAAGACCTGATGATTGAAACAGTGATGAAGGAGATGGAGTTTAGGTCACCCTCTTCCTAAAAGCCAGGAGTACATCGCTCTCCCTCAGCAGTCACTAAAGGGGGTCTGCAGAACCACTAGATCTCTGAATAAGACTTTGCCATATTTGTTCAAGTCAATATTGATTTTATAGATTAGGACACTAAGGCCCAGAGATGACGATAATTGGCTGATGTCAATCAGTGCACTGTAAATGTCTGGCCATGGTTCATAGATGGGTATCTAAAAATGAATTAGACCAATGAGAAACTTATTTTGAGAGGATGTAAGGTAAAAATCAATTTCGGCCATCCTTGAGAGACAAGCCTACCCAAAAACAGTCATCGCAGCATATGGTAGAGAGAAATACTGAAGAGAAAGAAGTCAAATCCCAATGACATCACATGCATCCAGCTGAACCTAAGCAAGACCTGCCCTTAGACTTTCCAATTATATGATGAAAAAAATTCCCATTTAATGGTTAAGCCAGTATGAGCAGTATTTTCTGACACTTATGACCAGGATTCCTAATTGATTCACTTATGCTGATACATTTATTCAAATTCACTTGGATGATCAGTACCCAAACATAGACTCGATCCACTTGATTCCAAATCCTTCCTGCTCTCTCTCCAACAGTACAAGATAAAATGCAACATATTCATTCCTTGTGTATCTTCTTGAAGAGAACAGAGATATGGAAACTTTTTCACATGAAAAAGGTAAAAGTGGAGATCAAGAAGGAAGAATCTCAGAGTGGTGTCCCTGGAATCAGAAATACACAGAAACCCACAAGAGTGAACTGGCTATATGAGGGGATGTATCAGCAGGTAGAAAGAGTAACTTGAAGCTGAGTCCAAGCAGTTAGCCTGAGACATTGAATTATGATTCTTTAAATCTCTCTTGCCTGGGATCAGAATTGTTGTGAGTGGGAGGAAGAGGAGCTCAGCTCTTTGTGGGGATTAGGCGATCTTCAGTATAAGGAAATAGTGGCTGTATGGGACAGGAAGTCAGACTAACTAATAATGCAAAGTACACAGATATATGACATGCAGAGCAAGGTTACCAGACTGAGAAGTCAAAACTCAGAGCAGAACCCTGTCTCTCTGACATGAACCCACACCACAGTTGGACAAATGTATGCTCTATCTAATCATTAGAAAGCAAAAATAGGCCTTTCCTTCTTCTACTTGTTTGCAAATTGAAAGTCTAACAACTTTACTACTCAACTGCTTGATGATTAGTAGGCGGTAATTTAAACTATACACATTATGCTAAGTATCCTTATATTAATTCAGTCTGAGTGAGTTTTTATAAAATGCTTTGTTCTGCTCAATAAAGTTAATTATATGTTCTATGTTTCATAACTGAGTGTCTTGATTTTTTTAAACATAATGGCAGCTTCAATTGCATTTCCTTATAAACTCAGATGTGTAACAAATAGCAATCCATATAAGGAAACAGAGAAGGCCATTCCCCACCATCCTGACCCTCTACCCCCAGAGGTAGGGAATGTCCTATATGTTTACAGGGGCTGTCTGTACCCAAGAGACCCTAGAGCCAATGTCCTGAGCAAATAGGATCCCAGGAAGCCTCTCTGATGTGGAAGGGAAAGGTGAGTTCTGATCTCAGAGCTCTGAATATAAGTACCCAGGGTTGGTTCTAGTGGGCTTTGAGAACAAGAGGTTAAGAGGTGGCATTTACCCAGTATATAAGCAATTCCACAACACAAGCAGTTCTGGAAAATGTGTTTATTCATGGATCCTGTTCAGATTCTCTTGCAGAAAAGCAGGGATGTAGGCTATATCTACCCTACTCCAGTACTCTTGCCTGGAAAATCCCATGGACGGAGGAGCCTGGAAGGCTGCATTCCATGGAGTCGCTGAGGGTTGGACACGACTGCGCGACTTCACTTTCACGCATTGGAGAAGGAAATGGCAACCCACTCCAGTATTCTTGCCTAGAGAATCCCAGGGACAGAGGAGCCTGGTGGGCTGCCGTCTACGGGGTCTCACAGAGTCGATATCTAGCCTGGGTCTAAGATCCCAGACAGGAACATGAAGGAGAGATATCACTTATATGAAGATTATAGAAGAAATATGAAAGTGAAAGTTGCTCAGTCATGTCCAACTCTTTGTGACCCCCACAGACTATACAGTCCGTGGAATTCTCCAGAATACTGGAGCTGGTAGCCTTTTCCTTCTCCAGGGGATCTTCCCAACCCAGGGACTGAACCCAGGTCTTCCACATTGCAGGTGGATTCTTTACTACCTGAGCCACATAGCTAGCAATTATTGAAGTGTTATTCTAAGCACTGTATATGCATCAACCCATTTAATCCCCTTTAATATCTCATGAAGTAGGTATCATTACCCACAATGTAGAGATGAGGAGAACTGAGGTTGAGAGAGTTTAGGTGATTTGGGCGTAGAGCCAGGTAACTAACACATAGAGTCAACAGGGCTGACCTTGAGTCAGCATCCTGAGGAGCGAGTGAAATCAATAGAAACAGCACAGCCAAACAACCCCCATAGTTCCCTAGGGAATCACAGGGAAATGGCAGGGTTAGAGGCAGAGGAAGCAGAACCCCAGAGCAGATCCTCTCACTTGGCACTGAGCACAGGTAGCTTCAGGCACACATAGGAAGGAGGCCAGTAAGCAGTCAGTAGACGATGCTGAAGGACAAGAAAACATAGGGCCCAGGAAATGAAAGAGGAGATAGGCAAGTTGTTAGCTCATTTTTATAACAGTAACCTAGTAATGTATTTTTTATTTAATCAGCACAATGTACATATTTAGTGAACTGGTTTATTTAATTAATGATGCAATCACACTCCACCCAGCACAGGATTTGGCATGTGATAAAAACTGAAGAAATATGTGCTATTTAAATAACTTTATTGGTGGTTATTACCAAAAATAACTTATAGGTACAGTGCTAGATGCAGTTTAGTTTGGTAGAAAGATGATAGAACTGATGGAAGTACAGTATTCGAATATAGACTCAAACATTTCTTGTCCATGTGCTCTTGGACAAGCAATTTCACCACTCTGGGGCTCATTTTTTGCAGCAGTAAATGGGGATAATAATAACATTAAACTTACCCACAGGCCTGTTTCTGAGATCAAGTGAGATAATGCATCTGAAAGCATTTTAGAAACTATAAAATACCATCTTCGTGTTAGGTTCCATTAACCTAATTAACCTTCCTATTTACAAATACATTGCATTTTGGCAGTTAATATTTCACTTGATTTGTCCATTGGTAATGACACTTAGAGTAGAGCTACAGATCACTAGGCAGGGGTGGCCATACACAAACTGCTATTTCTTGATCTATTTGGGGTAGGATACCCCTGGCCAGACACTCAGAAAATTCAGGGATTTAGCTCCTAGCTCTTCCATTGAAGTGCTTTGTAACCATAACAAGTTATATCTCTGAATCTCAACTGTCATCCCTCAAAAATAAAAGTGAGAACGGTATCTGCCCTATTCACTTTTTAGGGCTGTGGCAAGGAAACTAGGAGAGTAGAAAACCCAAGTGTTAAAAGGTAGGAAAAACCATAGATGAAGAAAGCATCCTAGCTCAGCTGTGGGCACTGGAAGAAGCAGGAACCAAAACAACTGGACTCAAACTTTTAATACATGTCTTGAGTACCTCAGTGTTCTCAAATCCAATTAGGGAAACGAAGGTGCATTTCACAGAGCAGAGAGGTACCAGAAGTAATCCAAAAATATTAGATAGTCCTCCTCACCCCAACAAGTCCTGGCTACTAAAGCATTCTTTGTCTAGATTTAACACACATCTGCCAAGCTATGAAGTGCTGATACTAGATTCTCCCAGGCACGTTTTCAACTGTATTTCCAGTAATCCTCCCAATAAGCCAAGGAAATCAATGTTATAGACCTATTTATGAGGGAAGAAAAGGGCTTCCCAGGTAGCTAGTGGTAAAGAATCCACCTGCCAATGCAGGAGACACAGGAGATGTGCGTTTGATCCCTGGGTTGGGAAGATCCCCTGGAGGAGAGCATGGCAACCCACTCCAGTATTCCTGCCTGGAGAATCCCATGGAGAGAGGAGCCTGGCGGGCAGTCCATAGAGTCACAAACAGTCCAACACAACAGAGAGAGAGAGCACACCCGCAAGAGAAAATGTGTGTGATGTAAGTGCCATGTGCCAGGCTCACAGTCTCCACAGTGATGAGGAAAGTTCAGAGCAGTGTCAACCTCCAAGCCTGGGAATGGAGAGTGGCCAACACTGGCTCTCCCTCTCCCAGCCTCAGTTTACCCATCTGTAACAGCAGGGGTGGGGGTCTTTTACCTGTGACTGTGGTGGTCTGTGATTCTGTGAAAGTGGCAACCTTGTTTCTATTCTGCTCATGTGAAGGACCCTCTGAATGATTTATGACCAAAGTCTTTATTCTCACTCTGCGGACTTATTTTTAGGCATTTGTCTGTTTGGTTATAGGTTCTATTGAGAGCCAACTTCATCAATCACACCTGCAAACCCATGGAAAAAGACAGACTGAATGTTCCACTCACTTCTCTTCTCCAAGGAGAAACTCCTTTTTCCTTTACCTTCTAAGGAAAAGAGAGAGAGAGAGAGAGAGAGAGAGAGAGAGAGAGAGAGAGAGATGAGTGGTTTTAACCACTAATCAGAACTAATGGAAGGGGCACTCTGCTATTTCTGACTACAATGACTGGAGGCAGACCCCAGGGAAGTCAATATTAGATCGATTCATAGACAGAAGTTGGGGAAGGTGTAAAAAGCTCCCATGGTAGGTCCATTGTAGAGCCCTGTGAGGGCTGCACTTGACTGGGAAACGTTTAAATCTATTTTCTTTTGACCTCTGAGAACTCTTAAGTAAATGCAGCAAGTAGGGGGAAGCTGTTTGCAACAGGTCTGATGTTTTGACATTTCATTTCAAAGGACACAGGGTCTTTCTGAAGGAGGAGAGGGCAAATGCTTACAGTTAATGGAAGCAGTGCTGAGCAATTGGTGTCATCAGATTTCCTGGCTGAGTTCAGAAGCAGGGAATTCAAGGAGACACTAAGGGGTGATACAAAGCTGCATCCCATAGAGAGCCAGGGGAAGAAAATGAGAGGTGTGGACAACCTCAACAAAAGACAGTGCCCAGAGAGTGGAAGGAGCTCTTAATAGCAGATAAGGACACTTGGCTTCTAATTGCAGCTAGCTTTTAATAGGCACTCTAGTATTAATTGGTTTGCATGAACTACTTGGTCAACACTGCTTTCTCTCCTCATATTGCTATAATTGCATCTATCAAAATATTCCATACCTAGCTATATATTCTATATCATCTAAATATTTTTGTATCTATATAATTGATATAGATATGTTCTTTTTCTCTGGAAAACCTGACTGGCTGCCACAGCCATTTGTGAGCTGAAGGCTAGAATCCAACTGAGGACTCACTGGATGGGGATTCTCTCCTGTGAGATGGTGGGAATCACTTCAGTTCAGTTCAGTTGCTTAGTCATGTCCAACTCTTTGTGACCCCATGGACTGAAACATGCCAGGCCTCCCTGTCCATCACCAACTCCCAGAGTCTACCCAAACTCATGTTCATTGAGTCGATGATGCCATCCATCTCATCCTCTGTTATCCCCTTCTCCTCCTGCCTTCAGTCTTTCTCAGCTTCAGGGTCTTTTCAAATGAGTCATCTCTTCACATCAGGTGGCCGAAGTACTGGAGTTTCAGCTTCAACATCAGTCCTCCCAATGAACACTCAGGACTGATCTCCTTGCAGTCCAAGGGACTCTGAAGAGTCTTCTCCAACACCACACTTCAAAAGCATCAATTCTTCAGCACTCAGCTTTCTTTATAGTCCACCTCTCACATCCATACATGACCACTGGGAAAACCAGAGCCCTGACTAGATGGACCTTTTTTGGCAAAGTAATGTCTCTGCTTTTTAATATGCTGTCTAGGTTGGTCATAACTTTCCTTCCAAGAAGTAAGCGTCTTAATTTCATGGCTGCAGTCACCATCTGCAGTGATTTTGGAGCCCAGAAAAATAAAGTCTGACGCTGTTTCCACATCTATTTGCCATGAAGTGATGAGACCGGATGCCATGATCTTAGTTTTCTGAATGTTGAGCTTTAAGCCAACCTTCTCACTCTCCTCTTTCACGTTCATCAAGAGGCTTTTTAGTTCCTCTTCACTTTCTGCCATAAGAGTGGTATTATTTGCATATCTGTTATTGATATTTCTCCCAGCAACCTTGATTCCAGCTTGTGCTTCCTCCAGCCCAGCATTTCTCTGGGCTCTCTGCATTTAACTTAAATAAGCAGGGTGACAATATACAGCCTTGATGTACTCCTTTTCATATTTGGAACCAGTCTGTCGTTCCATGTCCAGTTCTAACTGTTGCTTCCTGACCTGCATACAGGTTTCTCAAGAGGCAGGTCAGGTGGTCTGGTATTCCCATCTCCTTCAGAATTTTCCAGTTTATTGTGATCCACACAGTCAAAGGCTTTGGCATAGTCAATAAAGCAGAAATAGATGTTTTTCTGGAAATTTTTTGCTTTTTTGATGATTCAGCGGATGTTGGCAATTTGATCTCTGGTTCCTCTGCTTTTTCTAAAACCAGCTTGAACATCTGGAAGTTCATGGTTCATGTATTGTTGAAACCTGACTTGGAGAATTTTTAGCATTACTTTACTAGCATGTGAGATGAGTGCAATTGTATGGTAATTTGAGCATTCTTTGACAAAATGTGGTCCACTGGAGAAGGGAATGGCAAACCACTTCAGTATTCTTGCCTTGAGAACACCATGAACAGTATGAAAAAAGATGGGAATATTTGGGCACAAATGAGGACAGATATAGGGTACCTGTTTTGTTTACCCAATGTGTAACTCTGGTCAAGAGTTTCTCCCTTATGTGGTTGTCTATTAGTTAAATATCCAAGAGCATAGTCTAGTTCTAGTTCAAAGAGATTTAACCTATTTGCCTGAAAACCCTTGAATTCTGGTGAGAAGACAACTTAGAACTCAATAGTAAAGGATGGGATGGCTGGGAGTCTCATCTCCTAGGTTCCTTGAGGGACTTACAAATGGGAAGAAACTAGATAGGATCCAGATGAGTATCTTGAGGCAGTTGTTTTCTGGATGGAAGCAAGAAGAAATATGGTATAGTGGTAAAGCACTCAGCCCTGTGGTTATGATCCCAGTGAATCTGAGGTTCTTGATATCTTGTTGCAGAAAGAATTCAGTGAGAGACAAAGTAAAAGGGAAGAAGTGGATTTACTTAAAAGGAAAAACACTCCACAGACAGAGTGTGGGCCGTCTCAGAAGACGAGAGCCTCAACATATGGTTACTTTTTATGGGCTGGGTAATTTCATAGGCCAATGAGTAGGAGGATTATTCCAACTATTTTGGGGACGGGGGGAGGGATTTCCAGGAATTGGGCCACAGCCCACTTTTTGACCATTTATTATTGGTCTCAGAATTGTCATGGCACTGGTGGGTGTGTCACTTCCCATGCTAGTGTATTACAATGAGTGTTTTAGGTTCAAGGTGCACTGGAAGTCTAATCTTCCACCATCTTGAACCTAGTTGGTTCTAATCAGTTTTTGTTATGTCCTATGGCCATGTCATTCTTGTAAAGGTTGTACCCTGCCCTTCCCTTCTTATTTCAGATTCAGTCAGACCTAGGTTCAAATTCCCATTTTATCCATTACTAAATGAGCAAATTATGGGATTCCCAGGTGGCTCAATTAAATTAAAAGGTGCTTACTCCTTGGAAGGAAAGTTATGACCAATCTAGACAGCATATTAAAAGGCAGAGACATTACTTTACCAACAAAGGTCTGTCTAGTCAAGGCTATGTTTTTTCCATTAGTCGTGTATGGATGTGAAAGTTAGACTATATAGAAAGCTGTTCAGTTCAGGTCAGTCTCTCAGTTGTGTCTGACTCTTTGAGACCCCATGAACTGCAGCATGCCAGGCCTCCCTGTCCATCACCAACTCCCAGAGTCCACCAAAACCCATGTCCATCCAGTCGGTGATGCCATCCAACCATCTCATCCTCTGTCATCCCCTTCTCCTGACTTCAATATTTCCCAGCATCAGGGTCTTTTCAAATGAGTCAGCTCTTTGCATCAGGTGGCCAAAGTATTGGAGTTTCAGCTTCAACATCAATCCTTCCAATGAACACCCAGGACTGACCTCCTTTAGGATGGACTGGCTGGATCTACTTGCAGTCCAAGGGACTCTCAAGAGTCTTCTCCAACATCACAGTTCAAAAGCATCAGTTCCTTGGCACTCAGCTTTCTTTTATAGTCCAATTCTCATATCCATACATGACCACTGAAAAAACCATAGCCTTGACTAGATAGACCTTTGTTGGCAAAGTAATGTCTCTTCTTTTTATGCTGTCTAAGTTGGTCATAACTTTCCTTCCAAGGAGTAAGAGCCTTTTAATTTAATGACTGCAATCACCATCTGCAGTGATTTTGAAGCCCAGAATAAAAAAGTCTGACTCTGCTTCCACTGTTTCCCCATCTATTTGCCATGAAGTGATGAGACCGGATGCCATGATATTGGTTTTCTGAATGTTGAGCTTTAAGCCAACTTTTTCACTCTCCTCTTTCACTTTCATCAAGAGGCTCTTTAGTTCTTCTTCACCTTCTGCCATAAGGGTGGTGTCATCTGCATATCTGAGGTTATTGATATTTCTCCCGGCAATCTTGATTCCAGCTTGTGCTTCCTCCAGCCCAGCATTTCTCATTATGTACTCTGCACATAAGTTAAATAAGCAGGGTGACAATATACAGCCTTGATGTACTCCTTTCCCTATGTGGAACCAGTCTGTTGTTCCATGTCCAGTTCTAACTGTTGCTTCCCAACCTGCATACAGGTTTCTCAGAGGCAGGTCAGAATAATTGATTCTTTTGAACTGTGGTGTTGGAGAAGACTCTTGAGAGTCCCTTGGACTGCAAGGAGATCCAACTGGTCCATCCTAAAGGAGATCAGTCCTGGGTGTTCATTGGAAGGACTGATGTTGAAGCTTCAGCTTCAACTCCAATACTTTGACCACCTGATGCAAAGAGCTGACTCATTTGAAAAGAACCTGGTACTGGGAAAGATTGAGGACATGAGAAGGGGACGACAGAGGATGAGATGGTTGGATGGCATCACCAACTCAATGGACATGAGTTTGGGTAAACTCTGGGAGTTGCTGATGGACAGGGAGGCCTGGTGTGCTGCAATTCACGGGGTCACAAAGAGTCAGACACGACCGAGCAACCGAACTGAACTGAATACAGGTGGCTCAGTGGTAAAGAGTCTGCCTGCCAATGCAGGAGATATAGGTTCAATCCCTGGGTGGGGAAGATCCCCTGGAGAAGGAAATGGCAACCAACACCAGTATTCTTGCCTGGAGAATCTCCATGGACAGAGGAGCCTGGCAGGCTACAGTCCATGGGGTCACAAAGAGTCAGACATGACTGAGAATGCACATACCTCAACAGTTAGGCTTCAATTTCTTCATCTCTAAAATGAATGTCTGTCAAGAAGACTTACTTTCTAGAGATTTGGAAAATGCAGAGATGAGGCATATATCTGCTTAGTCTAGTACACAACAAATGTTAGTCATTATTATCACCTCCGATGAATAAAGCTTATATTTTATGGCAAGACAAGAAAAATTTAAACAAGATTTTCCTTTGCCTGTTTGGGCCTCCTCCCCCACTTTTCATGTGAATTGTGCATCTGCATTGACCAGACCCCCCTTAGGAGATAACATTCCTTCTTAATCTTGTAAAGGGTCAGGATGACTCACTACTCACTTTGTAGTGCCGATCTGAATTGTGTAAACTGTCAATACTTCCTTTGACATATAATCCTCTGTCTCAAAACCTATATAGCTGTGCTTTGACATCTAACTGTCCTCAGAGCTTTCTGAAAGACTATCTTCCAGGTTATAATCCTCAGATTGGCTCAAATAAAATTTTCCATTTATTTCTTAGATGACTATTGATGAACTTTTTCATCAACACCTCCACAAGTGGATGTAGAGTGGTTTTGGAGAAGGAAATAGCATTTGCATATATTGAGAGCATGGGCCACAATGGCAGAGAAAGCTCAACCAGAGCATTTGGAGCAGCTTAGTGTCTATGGCCCCATTCTACAAGGAGGAAAGGCGGGGTGATCCTGGCCATGTTGGTCTTACTTTCAGTGAGCACTTCTGGCACTTGAGCAGAGGCGCCTAGAATAACAAAAGACCCAGAAAAGAAAAAGACAAACAGAAATCCAGCTCCACCCACCAGAACACTGACACAAGCTTCCCTAACCAGGAAACCTTGATAATAAGCCACTCATACAACCCCACCCACAGTGAGGAAACTCCACAAACTGCCAGAATACAGCAAAGTGAAAGTGAAAGTGAAGTAGCTCAGTCCTGTCTGACTCTTTGCAACCCCGTGGACTGTAGCCTACCAGGCTCTTCCCTCTATGGGATTCTCCAGGCAAAAGTACTGGAGTGGGTTCCCATTTCCTTCTCCAGGGGATTTTCCCAACCCAGGGATTGAACCCTGGTCTCCCTCGTTGCAGGCAGATGCTTTAACCTCTGAGCCAGCAGCTCACAGAATACAGAAAGGCCACCCCAAACACAGCAATAGAAACAAGATGAAGAGACAGAGGAATACCCAGCTGGTAAAGGAACAGGATAAATGGCCACCAAACCAAACAAAAAAGGAAGAGATAGGTAATCTACCTGATAAAGAATTCCGATAGTGAAAATTATCCAAAATCTTGAAAACAAAATGAAGTCACAAATAAATAGCCTGGAGACAAGGATTGAGAAGACACAAGAAAGGTTTAACAAGGACCTAGAAGAAATTAAAAAGAGTCAACATATAATGAATAATTCAATAAATGAGATCAAAAACCACTCTGGAAGGAACAAATAGTAGAATAATGGAGGCAGAAGATAGGATTAGTGAGGTAGAAGATACTAAAAAATGAATCAGAGAGGAAAAAAGAAAAACAAATTAAAAGAAATGAGGACAATCTCAGAGACCTCTGGGACAATGTTAAATGCCTCAACATTCGAATTATAGGAGTCCCAGAAGAAGAAGACAAAAAGAAAGACAATGAAAAAATACTTGAGATAATAGCTGAAAACTTCCCTAAAATGGGGAAGAAAATAATTACCCAAGTCCAAGAAACCCAGAGAGTCCCAAACAGGATAAACCCAAGGAGAAACATCCCAAGACACATATTTGTCAAATTAACAAAGATCAAACACAGAGAACAAATATTAAAGGCAGCAAGGGAAAAATAACACACAAGGGGATTCCCATAAGGATAACAGCTGATCTTTCAATAGAAACTCTTCAGGCCAGGAGGGAATGGCAGGACATACTTAAAGTGAAGAAAGAAAATAACCTACAGCCCAGATTACTGTACCCAGCAAGGATCTCATTCAAATATGAAGGAGAAATCAAAAGCTTTAAGACAAGCAAAAGCTGAGAGAATTCAGCACCACCAAACCAGCTCTCCAACAAATGCTAAAGGATCTTCTCTAGACAGGAAACAAAAAAAGGGTGTATAAACCCGAACCCAAAACAATAAAGTAAATGGCAACGGGATCATACTCATCAATAATTACCTTAAACGCAAATGGGTTGAATGCCCCAACCAAAAGACAAAGACTGGCTGAATGGATATAAAAACAAGACCCCTATATATGTAGTCTACAAGATCCACCTCAAAACAAGGGACACATACAGACTGAAAGTGAAGGGCTAGAAAAAGATATCCATGCAAATAGAGACCAAAAGAAAGCAGGAGTAGCAGTACTCATATCAGATCAAATAGACTTTAAAAGGCTGTGAAAAGAGACAAAGAAGGACACTACATAATGATCAAAGGATCAATCCAAGAAGAAGATATAACAATTATAAATATATATGCACCCAACATAGGAGCACGGCAATATGTAAGACAAATGCTAACAAGTATGAAAGGGGAAATTAACAATAACACAATAATAGTGGGAGACTTTAAAACCCCACTCACACCTATGGATAGATCAACTAAACAGAAAATTAACAAAGAAACACAAACTTTAGATGATACAATAGACCAGTTAGGCCTAACTGATATCTATAGGACATTTCACCCCAAAACAAAGAATTTCACCTTTTTCTCAAGCACACACAGAACCTTCTCCAGGATAGATCACATCCTGGGCCATAAATCTAGCCTTGATAAATTCAAAAAAATTGAAATCATTCCAAGCATCTTTTCTGACCACAATGCAGTAAGATTAGACCTCAATTACAAGGGAAAAACTATTAAAAATTCCAACCTATGGAGGCTGAACAAAACGCTGCTGAATAACCAACAAATCACAGAATAAATCAAAATATGCATAGAAATGAATGAAAATGAAAACACAACAACCTAAACCTGTGGAACACTGTAAGAGCAGTGCTAAGGCAAGGTTCATAGCAATACAGGCATACCTCAAGAAACAAGAAAAAGGTCAAATAAATAACCTAACTCTACACCTCAAGCAACTAGAAAAGGAAGAAACGAAGAACCCCAGGGTTAGTAGAAGGAAAGAAATCTTAAAAATTTGGGCAGAAATAAATGCAAAAGAAACAAGAGACCATAGTAAAAATCAAAGCTAAAAGCTGGTTCTTTGTGAGGATAAATAAAATTGAGAAACCATTAGCCAGACTCATCAAGAAACAAAGGGAGAAAAATCAAATCAATAAAATTAGAAATGAAAATGGAGAGATCACAACAGACAACACAGAAATACAAAGGATCATAAGAGACTACTATCAGCAATTATATGCCAATAAAATGGACAACTTGGAAGAAATGGACAAATTCTCAGAAAAGTACAGCTTTCCAAAACTGAACCAGGAAGAAATAGAAAATATTAACAGACCCATCACAAGCAAAGAAATTGAAACTGTAATCAGAAATCTTCCAGCAAACAAAAGCCCAGGTCCAGACGGCTTCACAGCTGAA
The DNA here is from genome assembly GCF_001704415.2 of Capra hircus. NCBI lineage: Eukaryota > Metazoa > Chordata > Mammalia > Artiodactyla > Bovidae > Capra > Capra hircus. Next base: position 45,233,380 of record NC_030822.1, on the reverse strand, counting down.
TTCTACCAAAAATTTAGAGAAGAGCTAACACATATCCTACTCAAAATCTTCCAGAAAAGTGCAGAGGAAGGTAAACTTCCAAACTCATTCTATGAGGCCACCATCATCCTAATACCAAAACCTGACAAAGATGCCACAAAAAAAGAAAACTACTGGCCAATGTCACTGATGAACAGAGATGCAAAAATCCTTAACACAATTCTAGCAATCAGAATCCAACAACACATTAAAAAGATCATACATCATGACCAAGTGGGCTTTATCCCAGGGATTCAAGGATTCAATATCCACAAATCAATCAACATAATACACCACATTAACAAATTGAAAAATAAAAGCCATATGATTGTCTCAATAGATGCAAAGAAAGCCTTTGACAAAATTAAACATCCATTTATGATAAAAAAAAAAAACTTTCCAGAAAGCAGGAATAGAAGGAACATCCCTCAACATAATAAAAGCTATATATGACAAACCCACAGCAAACATTATCCTCAATGGTGAAAAACTGAAAGCATTTCCCCTAAAGTCAGGAACAAGACAAGGGTGCCCACTTTCACCACTACTATTCAACATAGTTTTGGAAGTTTTGGCCACAGCAATCAGAGCAGAAAACGAAATAAAAGGAATCCAAATTGGAAAAGAAGTAAAACTCTCACTGTTTGCAGATGACATGATCCTCTACATAGAAAACCCTAAAGACTCCACCAGAAAATTACTAGAGCTGATGAATGAATATAGTAAAGTTGCAGGATATAAAATCGACACACAGAAAACCCTTGCATTCCTATACACTAATAATGAGAAAACAGAAAGAGAAATTAAGGAAACAATTCCATTCACCATTGCAATGAAAAGAATAAAATACTTAGGAATATATCTACCTAAAGAAACTAAAGACCTATATATAGAAAACTATAAAAAACTGGTGAAAGAAATCAAAGAGGACCCTAATAGATGGAGAAATATATCATGTTCATGGCTCAGAAGAATCAATATATCAAATGAGTATACTACCCAAAGCAATCTATAGATTCAATGCAATCCCTATCAAGCTACCAATGGTATTTTTCACAGAGCTAGAACAAATAATTTCACAATTTGTGTGGAAATACAAAAAAACTTCGAAAGGCAAAGCAATCTTGAGAAAGAAGAATGGAACTGGAGGAATCAACCTGCCTGACTTCAGGCTCTACTACAAAGCCACAGTCATCAAGACAGTACAGTACTGGCACAAAGACAGAAATATAGATCAATGGAACAAAATAGAAAGCACAGAGATAAACCCACGCACCTATGGACACCTTATTTTTGACAAAGGAGGCAAAAATATACAATGGAGAAAAGAATCTCTAACAAGTGCTGCTGGGAAAACTGGTCAACCACTTGTAAAAGAATGAAACTAGAACACTTTCTAACACCATTCACAAAAATAAACTCAAAATGGATTAAAGATCTAAATGTAAGACCAGAAACTATAAAACTACTAGAGGAGAACATAGGCAAAACACTCTCCGACATACATCACAGCAGGATCCTCTATGACCCACCTCCCAAAATATTGGAAATAACAGCAAAAATAAACAAATGGGACCTAATTAAAATTAAAAGCTTCTGCACAACAAAGGAAACTATAAGCAAGGTGAAAAGATAGCCTTCAGAATAGGAGCAAATAATAGCAAATGAAACAACTGACAAACAACTAATCTCAAAAACATACAAGCAACTCCTGCAGCTCAATTTCAGAAAAATAAATGATCCAATCAAAAAATGGGCAAAAGAACTAAACAGACATTTCTCCAAGGAAGACATACAGATGGCTAACAAACACATGACAAGATGCTCAACATCACTCATTAGCAGAGAAATGCAAATCAAAACCACATTGAGGTACCATTTCACACCAGTCAGAATGGCTGATATCCAAAAGTCTACCAGCAATAAATGCTGGAGAGGGTGTGGAGAAAAGGGAACCCTCTTACACTGTTGGTGGGAACACAAACTAGTACAGCCACTATGGAGAACAGTGTAGAGATTCCTTAAAAAACTGGAAATAGAACTGTCATACAACCCAGCAATCCTACTGCTGGGCATACAAACCAAGGAAACCAGAATCGAAAGAGACACATGTACCCCAATTTTCATCGCAGCACTGTTTATGATAGCCAGGACATGGAAGCAACCTAGAAGTCCATCAGCAGATGAATGGATAAGAAAGCTGTGGTACATATACACAATGGAGTACTACTCAGCCAATAAAAAGAATACATTTGAATCAGTTCCAAGGAGGTGGATGAAACTAGAGCCTATTCTACAGAGTGAAGTAAGCCGGAGAGAAACACACCAATCAGTTCAGTTCAGTCACTCAGTCGTGTCCGACTCTGCGACCCCATGAATCACAGCACGCCAGGCCTCCCTGTCCATCACCAACTCCCAGAGTTCACTCAGACTCACGTCCATCGAGTCAGTGATGCCATCCAGCCATCTCATCCTCGGTCGTCCCCTTCTCCTCCTGCCCCAATCCCTCCCAGCATCAGAGTCTTTTCCAATGAGTCAACTCTTCGCATGAGGTGGCCAAAGTACTGGAGTTTCAGCTTTAGCATCATTCCTTCCAAAGAAATCCCAGGACTGACCTCCTTCAGAATGGACTGGTTGGATCTCCTTGCAGTCCAAGGGACTCTCAAGAGTCTTCTCCAACACCACAGTTCAAAAGCATCAATTCTTTGGTGCTCAGCCTTCTTCACAGTCCAACTCTCACGTCCATACATGACCACTGGGAAAACCATAGCCTTGACTAGACGAACCTCATTCAGCAAAGTAATGTCTCTCCTTTTCAATACGCTATCTAGGATGGTGATAACTTTTCTTCCACGGAGTAAGAGTCTTTTAATTTCATGGCTGCAGTCATCATCTGCAGTGATTTTGGAGCCCAAAAAGAGAAAGTAAGCCACTGTTTCCACTGTTTCCCCACCTATTTTCCATGAAGTGATGGGACCGGATGCCATGATCTTCGTTTTCTGAATGTTGAGCTTTAAGCCAACTTTTTCACTCTCCTCTTTCACTTTCATCAAGAGGCTTTTTAGTTCCTCTTCACTTTCTGCAATAAGGGTGGTGTCATCTGCATATCTGAGGTTATTCATATTTCTCCCGGCAATCTTGATTCCAGCTTGTGCTTCTTCCAGCCCAGCGTTTCTCATGATGTACTCTGCATAGACGTTAAATAAGCAGGGTGACAATATACAGCCTTGACGTACTCCTTTTCCTATTTAGAACCAGTCTGTTGTTCCATGTCCAGTTCTAACTGGTGCTTCCTGACCTGCATATAGGTTTCTCAGGAGGCAGGTCAGGTGGTCTAGTATTCCTATCTCTCTCAGAATTTTCCACAGTTTATTGTGATCCACACAGTCAAAGGCTTTGGCATAGTCAATAAAGCAGAAATAGATGCTTTTCTGGAACTCTCTTGCTTTTTCCATGATCCAGCGGATGTTGGCAATTTGATCTCTGGTTCCTCTGCCTTTTCTAAAACCAGCTTGAACATCAGGAAGTTCACGGTTCATGTATTGCTAAAGCATGGCTTAGAGAATTTTTAGCATTACTTTACTAGCATGTGAGATGAGTGCAATTGTATGGTAGTCTGAGCATTCTTTTGCATTGCCTTTCTTTGGGACTGGAATGAAAACTGACCTTTTCTAGTCCTGTGGCCACTGCTGAGTTTTCCAAACTTGCTGACATATTGAGTGCAGCACTTTCACAGCATCATCTTTCAGGATTTGAAATAGCTCCACTGGAATTCCGTCACCTCCACTAGCTTTGTTCGTAGTGATGCTTTCTAAGGCCCACTTGACTCCACATTCCAGGATGTCTGGCTCTTGATGAGTGATCACACCATCATGATTATCTGGGTCATGAAGATTTTTTTTGTACAGCTCTTCTGTGTATTCTTGCCATCTCTTCTTAATATCTTCTGCTTCGTTTAGGTCCCTACCATTTCTGTCCTTTATAGAGCCCATCTTTGCATGAAATGTTCCCTTGGTATCTCTGATTTTCTTGAAAAGATCTCTACTCTTTCCTATTCTGTTCTTTTCCTCTGTTTCTTTGCATTGATCACTGAAGAAGGCTTTCTTATCTCTTCTTGCTATTCTTTGGAACTCTGCATTCAGATGCTTATATCTTTCCTTTTCTCCTTTGCTTTTCACTGCTCTTCTTTTCACAGCTATTTGTAAGGCCTCCCCAAACAGCCATTTTGCTTTTTTCCATTTCTTTTCCAAAGGGATGGTCTTGCTCCCTGTCTCCTGTACAATGTCATGAACCTCATTCCATAGTTCATCAGGCACCCTATCTATCAGATCTAGGCCCTTAAACCTATTTCTCACTTCCATTGTATAATCATAAGGGATTTAATTTAGGTCATACCTGAATGGTCTAGCGGTTTTCCCTACTTTCTTCAATTTGAGTCTGAATCTGGTAATAAGGAGTTCATGATCTGAGCCACAGTCAGCTCCTGGTCTTGTTTTTGTTGACTGTATAGAGCTTCTCCATCTTTGGCTGCAAAGAATATAATCAATCTGATTTCGATGTTGACCATCTGGTGATGTCCATGTGTAGGGTCCTCTCTTGTGTTGTTGGAAGAGGGTGTTTGCTATGACCAGTGCATTTTCTTGGCAAAACTCTATTAGTCTTTGACCTGCTTCATTCTGCATTCCAAGGCCAAATTTGCCTGTTACTCCAGGTGTTTCCTGACTTCCTACTTTTGCATTCCAGTCCCCTATAATGAAAAGGACATCTTTTTTGGGTGTTAGTTCTAAAAGGTCTTGTAGGTCTTCATAGAACCGTTCAACTTCAGCTTCTACAGCATTACTGGTTGGGGCATAGACTTGGATAACTGTGATATTGAATGGTTTGCCTTGGAAACAAACAGAGATCATTCTGTCGTTTTTGAGATTGCATCCAAGTACTGCATTTCAGACTCTTTTGTTGACCATGATGGCTACTCCATTTCTTCTGAGGGATTCCTGCCCGCAGTAGTAGATATGATGGTCATCTGAGTTAAACTCACCCATTCCAGTCCTTTTTAGTTCACTGATTCCTAGAATGTCAATGTTCACTCTTGCCGTCTCCTGTTTGACCACTTCCAATTTGCCTTGATTCATGGACCTAACATTCCAGATTCCTATGCAATATTGCTCTTTACAGCATTGGACCTTGCTTCTATCACCAGTCACATCCACAACTGGGTATTGTTTTTGCTTTGGCTCCATCCCTTCATTCTTTCTGGAGTTATTTCTCCACTGATCTCCAGTAGCATGTTGGGCACCTACTGACCTGGGGAGATCCTCTTTCAGTATCCTATCATTTTGCCTTTTCATACTGTTCACGGGGTTCTCAAGGCAAGAATACTGAAGTGGTTTGCCATCCCTTCTCCAGTGGACCACATTCTGTCAGACCTCTCCACCATGACCCGCCTGTCTTGGGTTGCCCCGTGGGCACGGCTTGGTTTCATTGAGTTAGACAAGGCTGTGTTCCTAGTGTGATTAGATTGACTAGTTTTCTGTGAGTATGGTTTCAGTGTGTCTGCCCTCTGATGCCCTCTTGCAACACCTACCATCTTACTTGGGTTTCTCTTAGCTTGGGCGTGGGTATCTCTTCACGGCTGCTCCAGCAAAGCGCAGCTGCTGTTCCTTACCTTGGATGAGGTGTATCTCCTCCCTGCTGCCCTTCCTGACCTTCAACATGGGATATCTCCTCTAGGCCCTCCTGTGCCCATGCAGCCACGGCTCCTTGGACATGGTGTGGCTCCTCCGGGCCGCCGCCCCTGATCTCGGGTGCCGCCCCTGACCTCGGGCGCCACCCCTGGCCTCGGACGCGGGGTGGCTCCTCTTGTCCGCCCCACCCCGACCTCAGACACAGGATAGCTCCTCCCGGCCCATGCCCCTGACCTCGGACGTGTGGTAGCTCCTCTCGGCCATTCCTGTGCCGTCGCAGCCTGGCACGCTTGGCCGCTGCACCTGTCCTCGGACGTGGGGTAACTCCTCTTGGCCACCGCCCTTCGGACATGGGGTCCTCCCAGCTTCTGCCCCTGCCTCGGACGTGGGGTAGCTCCTCTCAGCTGCACTTAGTGTGCCGGTCAGTCACAGCCGCCTGTGCTTAGTGACCCCATGGACTGTCGCCTACCATGCTCCTCTGTCCATGGGAGTGGATTGCCATTTCATTCTCCTGGGTATCTTCCCAACCCAGGGATTGAACCTGGTTCTCCCACATTGTAGACAGACGCTTTACCATCTGAGCCACCAGGGAAGTCCTAAAATACCAATACAGCATACTAACTCATATATATGGAATTTAGAAAGATGGTAACGATAACCCTATAATGCAAGACAGCAAAAGAGACAGAGATGTATAAAACAGTCTTTTGGTCTCTGTGGGAGAGGGCGAGGTTGGGATCATCTGGGAGAATGGTATTGAAACATGTATAATATCATATGCGAAATGAATTGCCAGTCCAGGTTTGATGCATGATACAGGATGGTCGGAGCTGGTGCACTGGGATGACCCAGAGGGATGGTATGAGGAGGGAGTTGGGAGGGGGGTTCAGGATGGGGAACACGTGTACACCCGTGGTGGATTCATGTTGATGTATGGCCAAACCAATACAATATTGTAAAGTAATTAACCTCCAATTAAAATAAATAAATTTATATTTAAAAAAAACTTCTGGCCACCCCCCGCCCCAAAGGAAAAGAAACATAGTCCACTGTGGTGGTAAGAAAAGGTAGCAAAAAGTGGACTTGCTGAATTGTTTGTCAATGCAAACATCAGAAAAGGAATTATTCTTATTGATCTACAGACAGTGGAGTACAGTTTTCTCTTCTATATCCACTCTCCCTGTACTATGGAAGCTTTAAAGTTTGGATAGGATTGAAGCTACTTCAGCTCCAGGAGTGGGGCCTGATTAATATAAGCCAAGGATCAGAATCCCATAGACAGATGAGCCATGCAGGCTAGAGTCCATGGGGTTGCAAAGAATCAGACACAATGGAGCAACTAACACATGCACGCGCACACACACACACTCACATACAAAAGGATCAGCAAATATTTCCTGCAAAGAGTGAGATAGTAAATAGGTTAGGCTTTGTGAACCAGATGTTTGCAACTCCTCAATTCTGCTGCTTCATTGTGAAAACAGCCATAGTCAATAAGTAAACAAAAGGGTCTGACTGTGTTCCAATAAAACTTTACAAAACAAGCAGCAAAAAGAATTTGGCCTGTGGCCACAGTCTGATGGTCTAAGCCAATCAAGGTAACTCCATTTATCCTCTTCCTAAATGATGCCTAAACCAAATAATGCATCACATCCCAATGACTACAATAATTGGCTCTGGAATGGTCTAGTCAGAGTGAATATTAGGAATTTCATTTGATGGTTGGGAGAGGGTGGAGTAGTGGGGAGGAGGAGGGATAGAGGGGCAATACACTGTTTCTCCCTGTACCTAAGTAAGAAAATGATAAGGAAAGAAGCTAGCAAATAGAGAAGGAAAAAGCTAGAGTATATCAGAGAAATCAAACTGAAAGAAGGCCTGATTAAATAATGCCCGAAGCCTGTGCAACATCTTGGCTTGATAATTATGAAAGCAAATAAATTCCTATTTTATAAGCCATTTTGACTTAGATTTACTAGTACCATCAACCTACAACATCTTAACGTACAAACTGGAAATCATATTAATTAACTAATGGAAGCAAAACAAAACTGTGTTTTCCCCCAACTTAAACAAAACGATAAAACACTAAAAATGTGTAATGGTTAATTTTATGTGTCAACTTGACTATGCCACTAAACTCTCAGATCCTTGGTAAAATACTCTTTCTGGGTGTGTGTGTTAAGGGTACTTCGGACAAGATTAACACTTGAATTGGTAGACCAAGTAAAGCAGACTGCCTTTGTGAGTGGGCCTCATCCAGTCAGCTGATGGCCTGAATAAAGTAAAAGGCTGAGAAAGAAAGAATAATCTCTCCCTCCTGCTCAGGGCTTCCCTGGTGGCTCAGTGGTAAAGAATCTGCCTGGCAAACCTATGGACAAGGAGCCTAGTCAGTTACAGACCATGGGGCAAAACAGTCAGACGCAGCTTAACGAATAAACAAACAACAAAAAAAATCTTTCTGCTTAACTGTCTTCCTCTACCTGGGATGTTGATTGGTCTTCTTCTGCCTTCAGACTTGGACTCAGAATGAAACTCACACCATTGGCTCTCCAAGTTCTCAGACCGGGACTGAAACTTACATCATCTGTTCTGCTTCTCAGGACCCTGGACTCAGTATGTGCGTGTGTTAGTCACTCAGTCATATCTGATTCTTTGCGATACCATGGACTGCAGTCCACCAGGCTCCTCTTGTCCACAGGATTCTTCAGGAAGAATACTAGAGTGGGTAGCCATTCCCTTCTCCAGGGGAGCTTTCTGACTCAGGAATCAAACCTGGATCTTTTGTATTACAGGCAGATTCTTTACCATCTGAGTCACCAGGGAAGCCCCTGGACTCAGACTGGGACTAAATCAACTCTCCTAGGTTTGGACTTCTCAGCCTCCATAATTACATGAGCCAATTCCTTACAATAAAGCATATGTATGTGTGTGAGAAAGTTGGCTTAAAACTCAACACTGAGAAAACTAAGATCATGGCATCTGGTCCAGTCACTTCATGGCAAATAGATGGGGAAACAATGGAAACAGTGACAGACTTTATTTTGGGGGTCTCCAAAATCACTGCAGATGGTGACTGCAGACATGAAATTAAAAGACACTTGCTCCTTGGAAGGAAAGCTATGATCAATATTAAAAAGCAGAGACATTACTTTACCAACAAAGATCTGTCTAGTCAAAGCTATGTTTTTTCAAGTAGTCATGTATGGATGTGAGAGTTAGACTGTAAAGAAAGCTGAGCACCAAAGAATTGATGCTTTTGAACTGTGGTGTTGGAGAAGACTCTTAAGAGTCCCTTGGATGGCAAAGAGATCCAACCAGTCTATCCTAAAAGAGGTCAGTCCTGAACATTCATTGGAAGGATTGATGCTAAAGCTGAAACTCCAATACTCTGGCCACCTGATGCAAAGAACTGACTCACTAGAAAAGACCCTGATGCTGGGAAAGATTGAAGGCAGGAGGAGAAGGGAATGACGGAAGATGAGATGGTTGGATGGCATCAGCAATTCGATGGACATGAGTTTGAGTAAGATCCAGTTGGTGATGGACAGGGAAGCCTGGTGTGCTGCAGTCCATGGGGTCACAGAGTCGGACATGACTGAGCGACTGAACTGATATATACATATATATATATGTATATGTATATAAGTATAATACATAATTTTATTGTTGTTTAGTCACTAAGTTGTGGTCTCTTTTGCGACCCCATGGTATTGATTCTGTTTCTCTGGAGAACCTTGATTAATATAAAATGAAACTGCTTTTGATGTAGCTCAGGTTAGGAAATTAAAGTAGGTTGGGCTCCACCCACTCCCTGCCCATCCCCACAGTTCCTGAGGCATCTCCCTTGTCACCTCAAGTTCTAAAAGGATGCTTTGAAAAGAAGCTGAAATTATTTCTGTAGGGTGTTTGTTTCAGAAGATATCTCTGAGAGAAGGAGACTAAAATCACAGAGGTTCTGACCTGCATTTCTTCCATATGTTGACTTGCTATGGGAGTCCTCTGTGGGCCTCTATTTCCTCATTTGGAAAATAAACATCTTGAATGAAATGAGTATTTGGTAAGACTCTCCTCCTTCTGTACCCAATATCAGAATAAGAGCAGGTTGATCATCTCCCTGGCAGAATGAGAATTTGGTTAGTTACAATTATTTTTACTCCTTATACAGAAGTCATACAAAACCTCTGGAAATATTTAGAAATAAACATAAGGGAAAAAAGTAGAAAATCCAAATCACCCATAATGCCTCTCTTGAAAACAACCTCTGTGAACATTTTGATGTAAATATATTCAAGCTTACTTCTCTCTCTCACTCTCATATACACACACACATTAGAAATCATACTTATATCTGTAAGTATGTACATGCTATTTATAACCTGTTGAAATATCTTAAAAATATAATATCTCTCCATACCAATAAATATTCTTCTGTAATACTGTTTTAATAGCTGTAAAGAATCTCAATCGCATAGATACACCAAAATTTATTCAACTAATCTTTTTCTGTCGGAAATTCAAGTTTATCCAATTTTCTGCTATTTTAATAGTATGATAAACATTATTGTAGCTTAATCTCTACACATTTGCATTATCATATCCTTAGGATTTATTTTTAGAAATGGAATTACTAATTCAAAGCATATAAACATTTTTAAGTTGTTTGATGCATTTTACCAAATTATTCAGAAAGTTTATGCAAATTTAAACATCCTTTCCCTATGTATGGGAAAGCCTATTCATACACAGTCTCACCAAACTATCAGGCTGTTATGCTTTAAAATCATAATAAATCAGAAAAAGTGAGAAAAATGGGACTCTGCATTCCTTATGAGATGATTTCTTGAACTTTAATTCATGTGTGTGTGTGTGTGGTGGAGAAGGGGTACAGCTTTGATTTCTAACTGGACCCTAGAGTGACATTAGGATCTAATTCTAGTTATGTGCCTATAGTAAAGGGTGGTGGCATACAAAGATGATTTAATTCCTCTTTCAAAATCTAAAAATAAAGAAGCAATAGGCTCATGAGACATGGAGGAAAGGATGCATGGTGGACCAGAGGAAGACAGTGGCTCATGGAGTATAAGGACAATGTGAAGTTTTCTGAATCCTCCCACACTTACCCTTTCAACTCTTAGAGCCTCAGTCTTTACTGATCAGTGCCATATTGTGTCAAAAGAGCTGATCCATATTCAACTGATAGGGCTTTCTTGAATATGGTTAGCTTTTCTGTGACTCTTCCTGATAATTTATTTACCTGAGAGCACTGTATTTACCTGAGGGCATTGTATGACTGTATTTTTTTTTAATCTGAGCAAAAATTTAAGATTTGGCATGTCATTCTCTTCCATTAATCAGTCCAGTGCCTTCAGAAGTAACCATTCCACGCCAATATCTTACATTTTCCTATGTACTGTTGTGTGTCAGTAGCAAGACAGTAGTCAAAGCCTTGGCCTTGGTGGCCACATCACTGCAGATGTCTACTAGTGATAACTGCCTTGCCTCTGTGTGAGGCGACCCTCTAGGTTTTTCATTCTTGAATACTAACAAAAGTTGTTAATGCCTTCTATCTGTTTTGAATGCCTTCTATCCCAGCCAAGTCAGATAGCCAAAAGCATCTTCCTTTCTGCAACAAATTCTAAGGTGGCATCTAAAGTTCATTTGGTGTTAACACCTTTGTCTAACCTTGAGTGCGGGCAGAGCTGTGACTTGTTTCTAATCAATAAACACATGCGAAAGGTGATGAGATGCCATTCTCATGATAAGGTTACCTTATATGACAAAAATCACAGGCTGTCACTATCATGAACATGTTACAATACATTATATACTCTATACATACTATATTATACATCTATAAGTATATGACTCAAAGCAGTCTCTCCTACTCTCTCTCCTCTCCCTCTGCCCCCTCTTTCCTCTCTCTCTGTTCCCTTCCTCTCTCTTTCTCCCACTGGCCTTGAAAAAGCAATCTTGCATGTGTTCCTCTGCAAGAACATAAATTCTGTCAACACCTTGAATGAGTTTGGAAGAAGAGTCTTCTCCAGCTGAGCTTCTGACGAAACCTCAGACCTGGCCAATACTTGGGTTATAGCCTGATGAGATCCTGAAGCAAATAATTCAGATAAGCCGTGTTCAGATTTTTGATCTATGGAAACTGAGATAATAAATATGTGCTATTTGAGGTTGCTAACTTTGTGGGAATTTGTTGTGCAATGATAAAAATCAAATACATTCACACGTGCCTCTTGCTGTTACTAATTTCTGTACAAGGTTCTCAACTGCAAACCAATTCTAATTCAGACATAAAGCAATTCACTGAAAGCCCAGCAGATATGCCACAGAATCAATAGAAAGGCTCTAGAACTGGCCTTGCTCAATGGGCAAGAGGCAAAGGAGAGCAGCAGTAAAAACCACAGTCAAAATGATTCCACATCAGTCTGGTAAGATGCCACAAATGGCACAGCTACCACTATTCCCACCCCTTCCAGACAACACTGCCACTGGGTCATGTTGCTGCTGCTGCTGGACCCTCAGTAGCAGTGCCATTCCCCCTGGGTGTGGTTACCATGCAATTCTACTGTTACATTCCTTATTACCTTGCATCTTTGCATCACTCTTCTAAGATCCAAAGCATCAGATGAGAATATACTGTTGGCCAAGTTTAAGTCACACACTCACAACCAATAGGCTGGTGTATCTTCTCAGGGTCACAGAATTGCTCAAATCTAGAGTATACATTCATGTTTCATGTTAATAGTGCTACAGTCAATTTGGGCTGCTATAAACATTTGCTGGACTGGATGCAGCACAAGTTGGAATCAAGATTGCTGGGAGAAATATCAATAACCTAAGATATGCAGATGACACTGTCCTTATGGCAGAAAGCAAAGAGGAACTAAAGAGCCTATTGATGAAAGTCAAAGAAGAGAGTGAAGAAACTGGCTTAAAATTCAACATTCAATAAGCAAAGATCATGGCATCCAGCGCCATCACTTCATGGCAAATAGATGGGGAAACAATGGAAACATTGACAGATTTTATTTTCTTGGGCTCCAAAATCTCTGCAGATCATGACTGCAGACATGAAATTAAAAGACACTTGCTCCTTGGAAAAAAAGCTATGACAAACCTAGACAGCATAGTAAAAAGCAGAGATATTACTTTGCCAACAAAGGCCCGTATTGTTAAACCTCCTGTTTTTCCAGTAGTCATGTACAGATGTGAGAGCTGGACCATAAAGAAGGCTGAGAACTGAGGAACTGATGTTTTCAAACTGTGGTCCTGGAAAAGACTCTGAAGAGCCCCTTGTACAGCAAGGTGATCAAATCATTCAATCCTAAAGGAAATCAACCCTGAGTATTCATTGGAAGGACAGATGCTGAAGCTAAAGCTCCAATACGTTCGCCACATGATGTGAAGAGCTGACTCACTGGGAAAGACTCTGATGCTGGGAAAGATTGAAGGCAGGAGGAGAGGGGGATGACAGACAACAAGATGGTTGGATGGCATCACTGACTCAATGGGCATGAGTTTGAGCCAATTCCATGAGATGGTAAAGGACAGGGAAACCTGGTGTGCTGCAGTCTATGGGGTTGCAAAGGTCAGACACAACTGACCTTTGAATGAACAACAAAAAATACCATAGGCTTATAAACAACAGAAATTTGTTTCTTACAGTTCTGGGGGCTGGGAAGTCCAAGATCAAGGTGTCAACAGATTTGGTGTCTGATGAGGGACTGTTTTTTAGATGGCTGTATCCCCATCATATTCTCACATGGAGGAAGGGTCTGGAGACATTTTTGAGTCTCTTTTAAAAGGGCTCATTCGGAGGTACCATTTCACATCAGTCAGAATGGCTGCGATCCAAAAGTCTACAAGCAATAAATGCTGGAGAGGATGTGGAGAAAAAGGAACTCTCTTACACTGTTGGTGGAAATGCAAACTAGTACAGCCACCAAGGAAAACACTGTGGAGATTCCTTACAAAACTGGAAATAGAGCTGCCTTATGACCCAGCAATCCCACTGCTGGGCATACATACCAAGGAAACCAGAATTGAAAGAGACACATGTACCCCAATGTTCATTGCAGCACTGTTTATAATAGCCAGGACATGGAAACAACCTCGATGTCCATCAGCAGATGAATGGATAAGAAAGCTGTGGTACATATACACAATGGAGTATTACTCAGCCATTAAAAAGAATACATTTGAATCAGTTCTAATGAGATGGATGAAACTCGAGCCGATTATACAGAGTGAAGTAAGCCAGAAAGAAAAACACCAATACAGTATACTGACACATATATACGGAATTTAGAAAGATGGTAATGATGACCCTGTATGCGAGACAGCAAAAGAGACACAGATGTATAGAACGGACTTTTGGACTCTGAGGGAGAGGGAGAGGGTGGGATGATTTGGGAGAATGGCATTGAAACATGTATACTATCATGTAAGAAACGAAGTGCCAGTCTATGTTCGATACAGGATACAGGATGCTTGGGGCTGGTGAATGGGGATGATCCAGAGAGATGATATGGGGTGGGAGGTAGGAGGGGGATTCAGGATACACCCATGGTGGATTCATGTCAAAGTATGGAAAAACCAATACAGTATTGTAAAGTAAAATAAAGTAAAAATTAAAAAAGGAAAAAAAAGAAAAACTAATTTGTATAAAAAGATAAAAAATAAAAATAAAACCTATCAATAAAAAAAAAATGGGGGGGCTCATTCGTGAGGACTCCATTCTCATGAATTCATTACTTCTCAAAGGTTCCATCTCCAAATACCATAACACTAAGATGTAGATTTCAACACATGAATCTGGGAGGACACAAATATTCAGTCTTCAGCAAATGACATGCCTTGGAGTTTTAAAGGACTTAGCTATCCATAGACTGTACTGTCTAGAATTGTGTGTTAGTTGCTCAGTCATGTCTGACTCTTTGCAACCCTATGGACTGTAGTCCACCAAGCTTCTCTGTCAATAGAATTCTCCAGGCAAGAATACTGGATTGGGCTGCCATTTCCTTCTCCAGGATATCTCTCCAACCCAGGGATCAAACCACGGTCTCCCACACAGCAGGCAGATTCTTTACCCTCTAAGCCACCTGGAAGTTCACTCTCTAGAATTAGGTAATCTATAGCTCTTTGTAGATATTATTATGAGAATGAGAGCCCCTCAGAGTGGCACAATACAGAACTCTGTCCTGCCCTTATCTAGCTTCTGTTGCAGAAGTCAAAAGTTCCATTATCAAGACTTACACTCTGAGATGCCCTACCTGCCAACCCATCTGTGCCATATGAGGTGTTAAGATGCAGTTAAATCATGAAAAAAAAATTTTTAATAAATATTAATGACTCATTTCAGTAAATAGATGGCAACTGAAGCCATATGTATGATTAAGATTACTTCATGTAAAAGGAAAGCATGGGGACAGAAGAGAAATATGAAAAAATGTCAATAAACTCCAAAATTCCATGGCCAGAGAAAGTGTTAATAAGTATTCAGAAATGCAGAAGTGATCCATACCTCTCCAGGTGTGACTCTGAGAAATTTCCCAGGGAGGCTTCAATCCTATATAACAGTTAATTATTTTTAGTTTAAAAATATCACTGTGTCTAATAAATATAACTTGCTTCAATAAAAGTAACTGTGAAAACAAGGAGGAACAATGTGTTTCTTTTAGACTCTGTGTCCTGATTTGGGATTTGGAAGTTATGGTTACTTCAGAGGCAATATTCAAACTTTTACTTGTAGTCTGGTGCTAAATTGAGAGATGAGGATCCAGGATTTGTGGCCCAAACATCTTTAGTGGGGCCAAAATAATTTCCATCAAATTTCCAGCCTATCCAGTCTCCTAATTACTAACATATTGGAAAATGCAACGTATTTGTAAAGTTAAATGAAATCTTTCCTAAAATAAGCCAAATGGATTTTCTTTAATTATTGAGAACATAATGTGGTCATGATCTAAACCTGAAAAGTTAATCAAGAAAAGTTATAGAATTTAACAAATTGGACGTGGCAGGCCATCTCATTTCTCTACAGTAAAGCAAGGATAACATAAAATTTTAATCATCTGTGTCTGATGTCTCTGGTTCATAGAGAGAATGGAAAAAAATCTACTGTAAAAGTTGAATGGAGAAGAAGACAGAAATAAAATAGATATCTGTACATGTGAAGGGAGAATATCCTTGCTAGAGGGTGGATTAAATAAACAGTGAAGAAATTTCAAAGAAGGTGAGGGAAGGTGGCAGAGGAAGAGCTTCTTGACCGAGCAGACATGAACCTAGGGAGATAAATGGCATACAGGACAGTGGGACAGGAGGCAAGTGCCCTAGACAGCTAACTGGCACTGGGAAAGCTAAAGGGATAGACTATTCTTGCAAGATTGATTATTTTAAAACAACTCTGTATTGAAAATTCCATGGACTTTCAAAGCCAGTATCTTTCGTTTGCCTGGGAGTAAATCCAAACATCTTTGTGTGACCTCTAAAGCACTCTAGTCAGATGGTCTCTATTTCTCTTTGCTCTGACCACACTGTGGTCAGCTGTGCTGTTTTTCTTCCAGACCACTGTTCACACCAGAATCCTGTCTTGATTTACTATTTCAAATCTGCATTTAGCCAACTCCCTGTCCTTGGAAATCCTGCTCCTGTCCAGTTTCTTTCCAGAAGCAGCCATCACCCGGTCTTCTGTGCCACTGTCCTAGCAGTTAGCACAGATTTCCTGGAATCATTTAAGTCAGAGTTTTTCACAAAGAAAGGCAACAGAAACAAGCAGGTGAGGGAAGAACGCAGAAGCAGACAGGACCATTTTAGGAGAACCATGCCAATTTTGAGGCCGGTCCTCACTTAGGTTATCCAGAAGCTCTGAACAAGATGTTTAAGGAGGTACAGTGAATTCATGATTGATTAAGGCTTGTGTTAATATCAAGCAAGAGCAGAGTTAATGTTCTGATCAGTCTATTTGGAACAGAAAACCAAACCACCTCTGAAGAAAACATATCTAGCCACATGGGAAGAAGCTGGAAAGACCACAGACGTGTAACAGAGCTTATTCACTAAAGCAGGAATCCATCTCTGTGGCAAGAACAACTACAACTATTTTGGCTATTACTACCACTACTAACAGCACTAATAGCTACGATCAGATGGATCCCTTCTCTGCTTTAGGCTCTACAGCCAGTTACCTCATTCACTCTTCACAACATCCTCCAGATGACATATTATCATCTCCTTTTAGCAGAAAAGTTTTATTTATTGGATCCACACAACTAGAAAGTGGCAGAGGCAGGATTCAAACCAGGATCACCAGAGTCCAAAGCCCACATATTGTCTTGTACCTGTAAGTCATGTTGCCTCTGCAAAACTGTCAAGCTTAAATGGAAGCTGAGGCCAAATTGTGCCTGAGGAGGAATTGGGAGTAGTCTGGGGTAAGCCCCAAGCACGTTGGATCTCAGGCTTTCCCTGTATGCTAGAGGAGCTGAGCCTTTAACTCACTATTTCCTGTCCAGTAGGAACTGGGCTAAGGACTCTGAGTATGGCTGAGCCTGTAGCTAAATAGTTGCTAGGGAAGGCAAGGGCTGGCATAGTCTACTCATTTTCCCAGCTGGACAAGGAGCTCCTTCATAAGAGAGCTGTGGCTTGCATATTTACTATCCATCCTAAGGGCTGGCCCACAGTAGGTCCTCATTATATGTTTGTTGATGGATTGATTAGTTGATTGATTGATATGCCAACTGATGGAATAAAAAAGCATTAGGGAAAGCCACAGTGGGTTTAATTCTTCCATTATCCATCTATGCTTGCTCAGACATGCCTCATAGAGATGTGACTTATTGCCTCACTGCCTCCCCTCTTTCTCAGAGAACAGGATATGACCTTTCTGGTTCCATAGAATATATTTACGGTCCTCCTGGGCATTTGAATTTGCATTAAGTGAAACAATGCTTACTTCACTTTCTACTTTGTCCTTAATCAATGGGAGCCCTAACTATCCTGTGTCTAGACAAATCAAAATCACATAAGCTCTGAGCAGATCTGAGGGCCCAGCTTCACAGAACCAATGGCTGCACACACATCCCATCCTCCATCTCTCATTACCACCCTCTACTCCCATCCCACACTGCAACACTCTGGCTAACTTGTTTAAGACACGAAGGATGGTACATAAATTGAATGCCTGCAGGACAACATATTCCTATCTCTTACATTGGCCAAGAGAATGGTTAGGCACCAATGTACAGAAAGCCAGAGGTTCAATGGGGCAGACCTGCATCACAAGTGTTGGTCATCAGTGGTATTAGGCATCAGTGGTATTAGCTCCTATCAGACAAGGTCAAGTCCTTGTCGGTTACATGCCAACAAGCTCTGACCACTGGAATCCCTCTCTTCCTAGGATGCTGCAAGTCTTTTTCCAGGCATCCTGAGGTTCCCTAAATCCTGAGAAGCACAACTTCTTTGTCCCAAACCCTTGGAACATTTCTTCTTCTTATCAGAATATTCACTTATGAATACCTTATTATTAATAATAGCAAGGTGAATCTTTATTTTTTTGAATGAAGAAAGCTTCTAGAGTGATAGAGATCACTATTAATAAGTATACAGGGATAAGAGACATAAGTTGGGACCATCTTAGGCAAACCAGGTTGTGTGCTAACCATACTATTGGTTTCTCAAATTATAATGTGTGCTCCCTGCAGACTGAGTAAGTGGTCCTTCCTCCTAAGCTACTCCTCCTTGGCCTGTGAACCTCCAGTTCTTATTCAGAGCTCTCTACACACCATTTTTAATGGCCCCTGTTAATTTTCAGGTTTAAGTGTATAAAAATATCATCTTCAAGCTCAGGACTACTTACTCCTGACCAAAGCATGAGCATGAATGCTCCAAAGAATCTCAAATGCAGTTTTCCAAGCTTTTGGTCAACTTTGACGAGTTCCTTTTTTCTTCCCCTATAAGTAGTCTGACTGTGGTCAGAGAGGGCTGACAGCTCAGTATTATAATAGGTTCAAGAATTGGGAGAGAGGGCAGTTGGGATGCCAAAGTGCCAAGCTGGACCTTTCTGAAGCATTCATCTTGAGCAGCAAATGCCAAAGTCAGACAAGGCCAAGGGCCTGCTAGGTAAATGCTTCCCCCTACCTGAGCTGGGTCTGGGGACTCCCTGCTGCAGTGCAGCTATTGTAGAATTCCTGACCCTCCTTGCACAGCCTCTCAAGACCAGCCATTTTGTGTGTGCTGTCATAACACAGCCTTTCTCTATTTCACACTCAGAACCAAAGGCCCTGCACCCAGTGTCTGGGACTCTTGTACAGCAGCAGGAGGTTAAAAGATCATCTACCAGTCTTACACTTCCTGGCCTCATAATATCAGTCCTAGGTATCCTGCTCTGAGTGCTCCCCAGGGGCTCTTGAGGGGGGATCTGGAGAGTGTGGTTCCCCCATTCATCTTCTAAGGCTTCACTCTATCCCTCTTTCATCCCATCTTCAACAAAAACAGCTGATGGGCAGAGACAGGAATACTCAATGTGGGAGAAAGCAGAATGCAGGTCAATGGTAGGAATACGAGGAACTTGAAGAGATCAAGCCCTGAGTCGTTGGAGTGGGAGCACTGCCTCCAAGACCCTAGACTACCAGAGAACTAACCCTAGGGAGTATCAAATAGTAAGAACTCACACACAGGAAACCACTTGGATACAAGACCTGGCATCACCCAACCACCATTAGCAGCCTGTGCAGGACGCCTCATCCAGAAAACAGAAAACAAAAACACAAACCAAATCATCAGCAGACAGGATTACCACTTCACTCAGCCTTCATCAGAGGGAAAATCAAACAAACAAACAAACAAAAACTCAGCACAAATCTCACCCTATATGAAGCTTACACAAGCCACTGGACCAACCCTAGAAAGTGGAAACCGAAAGGAAGAAAGAATTCAACCTTGAAGACTGGGGAAAGGAGACCTCAAACACAGTAAGTTAAAAATATATAATGAAAAGGCAGAGAAATACTACACAAGTGAAGGAACAAACTAGAAACACAGAAGTCCAAATAAATTAAGAGGGAATAGGCAAACTATCTTGGAGAAGGCAATGGCGACCCACTCCAGTACTCTTGCCTGGAAAATCCCATGGGCGGAGGAGCCTGGTGGGCTGCAGTCCATGGGGTCGCTAAGAGTCGGACATGACTGAGTGACTTCACTTTCACTTTTCACTTTCATGCATTGGAGAAGGACATGGCAACCCACTCCAGTGTTCTTGCCTGGAGAATCCCAGGGACGGCGGAGCCTGGTGGGCTGCTGTCTATGGGGTCGCACAGAGTCAGACACGACTGAAGCAACTTAGCAGTAGCAGGCAAAATATCTGAAAAATAATTCAGAAAAATGATAGTAAAGATGATCAAAAACCTTGAAAAAAATGGAGAAAAAGCAAGACTCAATTAACAAAGAACTAGAAGAATTAAAGAATAAACATACAGAGACAAACAACAATTACTGAAATTAAAAATACTCTAGAAGGAATCAATAGTAGAATATCTGAAGCAAAAGAATGAATCAGTGAGCTGAAAGATTGTGGAAAGAGCACCATTCTTCTGAAGAGCAGAATAAAGTACAAAGAATGACAAGAACTGAAGCTAGTCTCAGAGACCTCTGGGACAATATCAAATGCACTAACATTCAAATTATAGGGGTCTCAGAAGAAGAAGAGAAAAAGAAAGGGCATGCGAAAATTTTTGAAGAGATTATAGTTGAAACATTCCCCAACATGGAAAAGGAAATAGTCAACCAAATCTAAGAGGCACAAAGAGTTCCATAAAGGATAACCCCAAAGAGAAACACACAAAGACACATACTAATCAAACTAACAAAGACTAAACTCAAAGAAAGAATATTAAAAGCAACAAGGGAGAAGCAACAAGTAACATACAAGGGAAACACCATACACTTAACAGCTGATCTTTCAGCAGAAACTCTGCAGGCCAGAAGGGAATGGCAGGATATATTTAAAGTACTGAAAGGGGAAAATCTGCAACCAAGATTACTGCACCTGGCGAGGATCTCATTCAAAATTGGTGGAGAAATAAAAAGCTTTTCAGACAAGCAAAAGTTAAGAGAGTTCAATATCTCCAAACCAGCTTTACACCAAATGTCAAACAGACTTATATAGTCAAGAAATACAAGAGAAGAAAAAAAGATCTACAAAATCAACCCCAAACAATTAAGAAAATAGCACTAGGAACATATATATCAATAGTTACTTTAGATGTAAATGGATTAAATGCTCCAACCAGAAGACACAGACTGGCTGAATGGATACAAAAACAAGACCCATATATATGCTGTCTACAAGAAACCCACTTCAGACCTAAAGATATATATAGACTGAAAGAGAGAGGATGGAAAAATATATTCCATGCAAATGGGAAGCAAAAGAAAGCTGGAGTAGAAATCCTCATATCAGACAAAATACACCTTAAAATAAAGATTACATGAGATAAAGAAGGCCACTACATAATGATAAAGGATCAATCCAAGAGGAAGACATAGCAATTGTAAATATCTATACACCCAACATAGGAGCACCTCAATACATAAGACAAACACTCACAGACATAAAAGGAGAAACAGACAGTAACAAAATAATAGTAAGAGACTTTAACACCCCACTCACACCAATGGACAGATCATCAAACAGAAAATTAATAAGGAAACACAAGTCTTAAATGATACATTAGATGAGATAGATCTCATTGATGTCTTCAGGACATTCCATCCAAATGCAGAAGAATATGCCTTCTTCTCAAGTGCACATGGAACATTCTCCAGGATAGAGCATATCTTGGGTCACAAATCAAACCTCAGTAAATTTACAAATACTGAAATCATATCAAGCATCTTCTCTGACCACAGCACTATGAGACTAGATACCAATTACAAGAAAAAATCTATAAGAAACACAAACACCTGGAGATTAAAGAACACATTTCTAAATAACCAGCAGGTTACTGAAGAAATCTAAAGGGAAATAAAAAAATTTCTAGAAACAAATGACAACGAAAACATGACAACTAAAAACCTATGGGATGCAGCAAAAGCAGTTCTAAAAAGGAAGCTTACAGCAATGCAACCCTACGTCCAGAAACAAGAAAAACATTGAATAGACAACCTAACTTGACACCTACCTGGAAAAACAAAACAAAACAAAAAAATTAGTAGAAGGAAAGAAATCATAAAGATTCAAGCAGAAACAAATGAAAAATAAATGAAAGAAACAATAGTACAGATTAATAAAACTAAAAAAGTTGGTTCTTTGAGAAGAGAAACAAAATTGACTAACCTTTAGCCAGACTCATCAAGGAAAAAAGAGAAAAGACTCAAATCAACAAAATTAGAAATGAAAAAGGAGAGGTTACAAAAGACAATGCAGAAATACAAAGAATTATAAGAGACTATTATGAACAACTATATGGCGATTAAAATAGATAACCTGGAAGAAATTGACAGATTCTTAGAAAAGCTCAATCTTCCAAGACTGAACCAAGAAGAAATAGAAATGATGAACAACCCAATTACAAGCACTGAAATTGAAGCTCTGAGCAAAAATCTCTGAAAAAACAAAAGCCTGGGACCTGCTGGCTTCACAGGAGAATTCTATCAAACATTTAGAGAGGAGCAAATGCCTATCCTTCTAAAACTCTTTCAAAAAATTGCAGAGAAAGGAACACTTCCAAACTCATTCTATGAGGCCACCATCACCCTGATACCAAAACCAAAGACAACACAAAAAAAGAAAACTACAGGCCAGTATCACTGATGAACATAAATACAAACATCCTCAACAAAATTTTAGCAAACAAGATTCAGCAACACACTGAAAAGCTCATACACCATGATCAACTTCGGTTTATTCCAGGGAAGCAAGGATTCTTCAAAATATGAAAATCAATCAATGTGATAAACCATATTAACAAATTTAAAGATAAAAATCATGTGATAATCTCAATAGATGCAGAAAAAGCCTTTGACAAAATTCAGCACCCATTTATGATTAAAACTCTTAAAAAAATGGGCATAGAACGAACTACCTCAATATAGTAAAGGCCATATCTGATAACCCTATAGCAAATATTATTCTCAATGATGAAAAACTGAAAGCATTCCCCCTAAGATTAGGAACAAACAAGGGTCTCCACTTTGGCCACTATTATTCAACACAGTTCTGGAAGTCCTAGCTTCAGCAATCAGAGAAGAAAAAGAAATAAAAGGAACCCAGATCAGAAATGAAAAAGTAAAGCTCTTACTGTTTGTAGATGACACGATACTGTACATAGAAAGCCTAAAGATAATATCAGAAAACTACTAGAGCTAATCAGTAAATTCAGCAAAGTTGAAGGATACAAAATCAATACACAGAAATCACTTGCATTTCTATATACTAACAATGAAAAATCAGAAAGAAAAATCAAGGAATCAATCCTATTCAACACTGCAACAAAAAGAATTAAATATCTAGGAATAAACTTACATCAGGAGACCAAAGGATTGTACACAGAAAATTATAACACACTAAAGAAAAAATCCCAGGCCCAAGGTCAGGGGCGGCGGCTGAGAGGAGCAACCCCACATCCAAGAGGCGGTGGCGGCATGGGCACAGGAGGGCCAAGAGGAGCTACTCCACGTTCAAAGTCAGGAGGGGCGGCAGTGAGGAGATACCACTCATCCAAGGTAAGGAACAGCAGCTGCGCTTTGCTAGAGGAGCCGTGAAGAGATACCCCACGCCCAAGGTAAGAGAAACCCAAGTAAGATGGTAGGAGTTGTGAGAGGGCATCAGAGGGCAGACACACTGAAACCATACTCACAGAAAACTAGTCAATCTAATCACATGGACCACAGCCTTGTCTAACTCAATGAAACCAAGCCATGCCCTGTGGGGGCCCCCAAGATGGGCAGGTCATGGTGGAGAGGTCTGACAGAATGTGGTCCACTGGAGAAGGGAATGGCAAACCACTTCAGTACTCTTGCCTTGAGAACCCCATGAACAGTATGAAAAGGTAAAATGATAGGATACTGAAAGAGGAACTCCCCAGGTCAGTAGGTGCCCAACATGCTACTGGAGATCAGTGGAGAAAAAACTCCAGAAAGAATGAAGGGATGGAGCCAAAGCAAAAACAATACCCAGTTGTGGATGTGACTGGTGATAGAAGCAAGGTCCAATGCTGTAAAGAGCAATATTGCATAGGAACCTGGAATGTCAGGTCCATGAATCAAGGCAAATTGGAAGTGGTCAAACAGGAGATGGCAAGGGTGAACGTCAACATTCTAGGAATCAGTGAACTAAAAAGGACTGGAATGGGTGAATTTAACTCAGATGACCATTATATCTACTACTGCATGCAGGAATCCCTCAGAAGAAATGGAGTAACCATCATGGTCAACAAAAGAGTCTGAATGCAGTACTTGGATGCAATCTCAAAAACGACAGAATGATCTCTGTTCGTCTCCAAGGCAAACCACTCAATATCACGGTAATCCAAGTCTAAGCCCCAACCAGTAATGCTTAAGAAGCTGAAGATGAATGGTTCTATGAAGACCTACAAGACCTTTTAGAACTAACACCCCAAAAAGAGGTCCTTTTTATTATAGGGGACTGGAATGCAAAAGTAGGAAGTCAGGAAACACCTGCAGTAACAGGCAAATTTGGCCTTGGAATAAGCAATGAAGCAAGGCAAAGACTAACATAGTTTTGCCAAGAAAATGCACTGGTCATAGCAAACACCCTCTTCCAACAACACAAGAGAAGACTCTACACATGGACATCACCAGATGGTCAACACCAAAATCAGATTGATTATATTCTTTGCAGCCAAAGATGGAGAAGCTCTAAACAGTCAATAAAAACAAGACCAGGAGCTGACTGTGGCTCAGATCATGAACTCCTTATTGAGAAATTCAGACTTAATTTAAAGAAAGTAGGGAAAACCATTAGATCATTCAGGTATGACCTAAATCAAATCCCTTATGATTATACAGTGGAAGTGAGAAATAGATTTAAGGGCCTTGATCTGATAGAGAGAGTGCCTGATGAACTATGGACTGAAGTCCGTGACATTTTACAGGAGACAGGAATCAAGACCATCCCCATGGAAAAGAAATGCAAAAAAGCAAAATGGCCATCTGGGGAAGCCTTACAAATAGCTATGAAAAGAAGAGCAGTGAAAAGCAAAGGAGAAAAGGAAAGATATAAGCATCTGAATGCAGAGTTCAAAAGAATAGCAAGAAGAGATAAGAAAGCCTTCTTCAGTGATCAAAGCAAAGAAATAGAGGAAAAGAACAGAATGGGAAAGACTAGAGATCTCTTCAAGAAAATGAGAGATACCAAGGGAACATTTCATGCAAAGATGGGCTCTATAAAGGACAGAAATGGTCTGGACCTAACAGAAGCAGAAGATATTAAGAAGAGGTGTCAGAATACACAGAAGAACTGTACAAAAAAGATCTTCAAGACCAAGGTAATCATGATGGTGTGATCACTCACCTAGAGCCAGACATCCTGGAATGTGAAGTCAAATGGGTCTTAGAAAGTATCACTACGAACAAAATTAGTGGACATGATGGAATTCCAGTGGAGCTCTTTCATATCCTGAAGGATGATGCTGTGAAAGTGCTGCACTCAATATGCCAGCAAGTTTGGAAAACTCAGCAGTGGCCACAGGACTAGAAAAGGTCAGTTTTCATTCCAATCCCCAAAAAGGCAATGCCAAAGAATGCTCAAACTACCACACAATTGCACTCATCTCACATGCTGGTAAAGTAATGCTCAAAATTCTCCAGGCTAGGCTTCAGCAATACGTGAACTGTGAACTTCCTGATGTTCAAGCTGGTTTTAGAAAAGGCAGAGGAACCAGAGATCAAATTGCCAACATCCACTGGATCATGGAAAAAGCAAGAGAGTTCCAGAAAAACATCTATTTCTGCTTTATTGACTATGCCAAAGCCTTTGACTGTGTGGATCACAATAAACTGTGGAAAATTCTGAAAGAGATGGGAATACCAGACCACCTAACCTGCCTCTTGAGAAACCTGTATGCAGGTCAGGAAGCAACAGTTAGAACTGGACATGGAACAACAGACTGGTTCCAAATAGGAAAAGGAGTGCATCAAGGCTGTATATTTTCACCCTGCTTATTTAACTTCTATGCAGAGTACATCATGAGAAACACCAGGCTGGAAGAAGCAGAAGCTGGAATCAAGATTGCTGGGAGAAACATCAATAACCTCAGATATGCAGATGACACCACCCTTATGACAGAAAGTGAAGAGGAACTAAAAAGCCTCTTGATGAAAGTGAAAGTGGAGAGTGAAAAAGTTGGCTTAAAGCTCAACATTCAGAAAACGAAGATCATGGCATCTGGTCCCATCACTTCATGGGAAATAGATGGGGAAACAGTGGAAACAGTGTCAGACTTCATTTTTTTGGGCTCCGAAATGACTGCAGATGGTGACTGCAGCCATGAAATTGAAAGACTACTACTACTACTACTCCTTGGAAGAAAAGTTATGACCAACCTAGATAGCATATTCAAAAGCAGAAACATTACTTTGCCAACAAAGGTCCGTCTAGTCAAGGCTGTGGTTTTTCCTGTGGTCATGTATGGATGTGCGAGTTGGACTGTGAAGAAGGCTGAAATGCCGAAGAATTGATGCTTTTGAACTCTGGTGTTGCAGTAGACTCTTGAGAGTCCCTTGGACTGCAAGGAGATCCAACCAGTCCATTCTGAAGGAGATCAGCCCTGGGATTTCTTCGGAAGGAATGATGCTAAAGCTGAAACTCCAGTACTTTGGCCACCTCATGAGAAGAGTTGACTCATTGGAAAGACTCTGATGCTGGGAAGGATTGAGGCAGGAGGAGAAGCGGACAACAGAGGATGAGATGGCTGGATGGCATCACCGACTCGATGGACCTGAGTTTGAGTGAACTCTGGGAGTTGGTGATGGACAGGGAGGCCTGGCGTGCTGCATTTCATGGGGTCACAAAGAGTCAGACATGACTGAGCGACTGAACTGAACTGAATGAATGAAATAAAGAATACATAAACTACGGAGAGATATTCCGTGTTCCTGTGTAGGAAAAATCAATATTGTGAAAGTGACTATACTACCAAATGCAATCTACAGATTCAGTGAGATCCCTATCAAATTACTAATGGTGTTTTTCACAATACTAGATCAAAAGATTGCACAATTCACATGGAAACACAAAAGACCCCAAATAGCCAAAGTAGTCTTACGAAAGAAGAATGGACCTGGAGGTATCAACCTTCTTGACTTCAGATTATACTACAAAGCTACAGTCATCAGGACAGTATGGTACTGGTACAGAAACAGAAATATGGACCAATGGAACAAGATAGAAAGCCAAGAAATAAAACCATGCACCTATGGGTATCTTATTTTGACAAAGGAAGCAAGACTATACAATGGGGCAAAGACAGCCTCTTCAGTAAATGGTGCTGGTAAAACTGGACAGCTACATGTAAAAGAATGAAATTATAACACTTCTTAACATCATACACAAACTGAAAATGGATTAAAGACCTAAATGTAAGACCAGAAGCTATAAAACTCTTACAGGAAAACATTGGGAGAACACTCAGTGATATAGATTAAAGCAAGATCCTCTATGACCTACCTCCTGCTGCTGCTGCTAAGTCGCTTCAGTCGTGTCCGACTCTGTGCAACCCCTTAGATGGCAGCCCATGAGGCTCCCCCATCCCTGGGATTCTCCAGGCAAGAACACTGGAGTGGGTTGCCATTTCCTTCTCCAATGCATGAAAGTGAAAAGTGAAAGTGAAGTCACTCAGTCGTGTCCGACTCTTAGCGACCCCATGGACTGCGGCCCACCAGGCTCCTCCATCCATGGGATTTTCCAGGCAAGAGTGATGGAGTGGGGTGCCACTGCCTTCTCCGACCTACCTCCTAGAGTAATGGAAATAACAGAAGTAAACAACTAGGACCTGATTAAACTTAAAAGCTTTTGCACAGCAAAGGAAATTATAAGCAAGGTAGAAAGACAACCTTTAGAATGGGAGAAAATAATAGCAAATCAAACAACTGACAAAGGATTAATTTCCAAAATATATAAACAGCTCATACAACTCAATGCCAGAAAAACAAACAACCCAATCAAAAAGTGGGGAAAAGACCTAAACAGACATTTCTCCAAAGAAGACATACAGATGGCTAACTAAGACATGAAAAGATGCTCAACATCGCTCATTATTAGAGAAATGCAAATCAAAACTACAATGAGATATCACCTCATACTGGTCAGAATGGCCATCATCAAAAAGACAGCCACTACAGAAGATGGTATGGAGATTCCTTAAAAAACTAAAAATAAAACCACCATAGGACACAGCAATCCCACTCCTAGGCTTAAACCCTGAGGAAACCAAAATTGAAGACACATGCATCTCACTGTTCATTGCAGCACTATCTACAATAGCTAGAATATAGAACCAACCTGGAGAAGGCAATGTCACCCCACTCCAGTATTGTTGCCTGGAAAATCCCATGGGAGGAGGAGCCTGGTGGGCTGCAGTCCATGGTGTCGCTACAAGTCGGACACGACTGAGTGACTTCACCTTCACTTTTCACTTTCATGCGTTGGAGAAGGAAATGGCAACCCACTCCAGTATTCTTGCCTGGAGAATCCCACAGATGGGGGAGTCTCATAGGCTGCCATCTATGGGGTCCCACAGAGTCGGACATAACTGAAGCAACTTAGCAACAGCAGCAGAAGCAACCTAGATGTCCATCAACAGATGAATGGATAAAGAAGTTGTGGTACATATACACAATGGAATATTACTCAGCCATAAAAAGGAATGCATTTGAGTCAGTTCTGATGAGGTGGATGAAGCCAGAACCTATTATACAGAGTGAAGTGAGTCAAAAAGAGAAAGATAAATATTGTATTCTAATATACATATATGGAATCTAGAAGAATGGTTCTGAAGACCTCATTCACAGGGCAGCAGTGGAGAAATGGACATAGGGAATAGACTTATGGACATGAGGAAAGAGGAGGAGAGGATGAGATGTATGGAAAGAGTAACATGGAAAATTATATTCAGTTCAGTTCAGTTCAGTCACTCAGTCATGTCCGACTCTTTGGGACCCCATGAAAAGCAGCACGCCAGGCCTCCCTGTCCATCACCATCTCCTGGAGTTCACTCAGACTCACGTGCAATGAGTCCATGATGCCATCCAACCATCTCATCCTCATTGTCCACTTCTCCTCCTGCCCCCAATCCCTCCCAGCATCAGAGTCTTTTCCAATGAGTCAACTCCACAAGAGGTGGCCAAAATACTGGAGTTTCAGCTTTAGCATCATTCCATCCAAAGAAATCCCAGGGCTGATCTCCTTCAGAATGGACTGGTTGGATCTCCTTGCAGTCCAAGGGACTCTCAAGAGTCTTCTCCAACACCACAGTTCAAAAGCATCAATTCTTTGGTGCTCAGCCTTCTTCACAGTCCAACTCTCACATCCATACATGACCACAGGAAAAACCATAGCCTTGACTAGATGGACCTTAGTCGGCAAAGTAATGTCTCTGCTTTTGAATATACTATCTGGGTTGGTCGTAACTTTTCTTCCAAGGAGTAAGAGTCTTTTAATTCCATGGCTGCAATCACCATCTGCAGTGATTTTGGAGCCCAAAAAAATGGAGTCTGACACTGTTTCCACTGTTTCCCCATCTATTTCCCATGAAGTGATGGGACCAGATGCCATGATCTTCGTTTTCTGAATGTTGAGCTTTAAGCCAACTTTTTCACTCTCCACTTTCACTTTCATCAAGAGGCTTTTTAGTTCCTCTTCACTTTCTGCAATAAGGGTGGTGTCATCTGCATATCTGAGGTTATTGATGTTTCTCCCAGCAATCTTGATTCCAGCTTCTGCTTCTTTCCAGCCTGGTGTTTCTCATGATGTACTCTGCATAGACGTTAAATATGCAGGGTGAAAATATACAGCCTTGATGTACTCCTTTTCCTATTTGGAACCAGTCTGTTGTTCCATGTCCAGTTCTAACTGTTGCTTCCTGACCTGCATACAGGTTTCTCAAGAGGCAGGTTAGGTGGTCTGGTATTCCCATCTCTTTCAGAATTTTCCACAGTTTATTGTGATCCACACAGTCAAAGGCTTTGGCATAGTCAATAAAGCAGAAATAGATATTTTTCTGGAACTCTATTGCTAAAAAGAGAAAACCATGATCCAGCAGATGTTGGCAATTTGATCTCTGGTTCCTCTGCCTTTTCTAAAACCAGCTTGAACATCAGGAAGTTCACAGTTCACGTATTGCTGAAGCCTGACTTGGAGAATTTTGAGCATTACTTTACCAGCATGTGAGATGAGTGCAATTGTGCGGTAGTTTGAGCATTCTTTTGCATTGCCTTTCTTTGGAATTGGAATGAAAACTGACCTTTTCCAGTCCTGTGGCCACTGCTGAGTTTTCCAAATTTGCTGGCATCTTGACTGCAGCTCTTTCACAGCATCATCTTTCTGGATTTGAAACAGCTCAACTGGAATTCCATCACCTCCACTAGCTTTGTTCATAGTGATCCTTTCTAAGGCCCACTTGACTTCACATTACAAGATGTCTGGCTCTAGATGAATGATCACATCATCATGATTATCTGGGTCATGAAGACCTTTTTTGTACAGTTCTTCTGTGTATTCTGACACCTCTTCTTAATATCTTCTGCTTCTGTTAGGTCCAGACCATTTCTGTCCTTTATAGAGCCCATCTTTGCATGAAATGTTCCCTTGATATCTCTGATTTTCTTGAAGAGATCTCTAGTCTTTTCCATTCTGTTGTTTTCCTCTATTCTTTGAATTGATCACTGAAGAAGGCTTTCTTATCTCTTCTTGCTATTCTTTTGAACTCTGCATTCAGATGTTTATATCTTTCCTTTTCTCCTTTGCTTTTCACCTCTCTTCTTTTCACAGCTATTTGTAAGGCCTCCCCAGACAGACATTTGGCTTTTTTCCATTTCTTTTCCATGGGATGGTTTTGATTCCTGTCTCCTGTACAATGTCACGAACCTCATTCCATAGTTCATCAGGCACTCTCTCAGATCTAGGCCCTTAAATCTATTTCTCACTTCCACCGTATAATCATAAGGGATTTGATTTAGGTCACACCTGAATGGTCTAGCGGTTTTCCCTACTTTCTTCAATTTGAGTCTGAATCTGGTAATAAGGAGTTCATGATCTGAGCCACAGTCAGCTCCTGGTCTTGTTTTTGTTGACTGTATAGAGCTTCTCCATCTTTGGCTGCAAAGAATATAATCAATCTGATTTTGGTGTTGACCATCTGGTGATGTCCATGTGTAGAGTCTTCTCTTGTGTTGTTGGAAGAGGGTGTTTGCTATGACCAGTGCATTTTCTTGGCGAAACTCTATTAGTCTTTGCCCTGCTTCATTCTGCATTCCAAGGCCAATTTGCCTGTTACTGCAGGTGTTTCCTGACTTCCTACTTTTGCATTCCAGTCCCCTATAATAACAAGGACATCTTTTTTGGGTGTTAGTTCTAAAAGGTCTTGTACATCTTCACAAAACCGTTCAACTTCAGTTTCTTCAGCATTACTGGTTGGGGCATAGACTTGGATAACTGTGATATTGAATGGTTTGCCTTGGAGACGAACAGAGATCATTCTGTCGTTTTTGAGATTGCATCCAAGTACTGCATTCGGACTCTTTTGTTGACCATGATGGTTACTCCATTTCTTCTGAGGGATTCCTGCATGCAGTAGTAGATATAATGGTCATCTGAGTTAAATTCACCCATTCCAGTCCTTTTTAGTTCACTGATTCCTAGAATGTTGACGTTCACCCTTGCCATCTCTTGTTTGACCACTTCCAATTTGCCTTGATTTATGGACCTGACATTCCAGGTTCCTATGCAATATTGCTCTTTACAGCATTGGACCTTGCTTCTATCACCAGTCACATCCACAACTGGGTATTGTTTTTGCTTTGGCTCCATCGCTTCATTCTTTCTGGAGTTATTTCTCCACTGATCTCCAGTAGCATATTGGGCACCTAATGACCTGGGGAGTTCTTGTTTCAGTATCCTATGATTTTGCCTTTTCATACTGTTCATGGGGTTCTCAAGGCAATAGTGAAGTGGCTTGCCATTCCCCTCTCCAGTGGCCCACATTCTGTCAGACCTCTCCACCATGACCCACCCATCTTGAGTTGCCCCGCAGGCATGGCTTGGTTTCATTGAGTTAGACAAGGCTGTGATCCTAGCGTGATTAGATCGAGTAGATTTCTGTGAGTATGGTTTCAGTGTGTCTGCCCTCTGATGCCCTCTTGCAACACCTACCATCTTACTTGGGTTTCTCTTACCTTGGGCGTGGGGTATCTCTTCACGGCTGCTCCAGCAAAGCACAGCTGCTGCTCCGTACCTTGGACGAGGGATATCACCTTACCGCCTACATTCCTGACCTTCAACGTGGGATGGCTCCTCTAGGCCCTCCTGTGCCTGGTCAGCCACTGCTCCTCAGGTTGCTCCTCCCGGCCTCTGACCTGGCCTCGGGGGTGGGTGGCTCCTCCCAGTTGTCGCCCCTGGTCTGGGGCTCAGGGTGGCTCCTCAGGGTCACCGTCCCTGGCCTCGGGCACGAGGTGGCTTCTCCTGGCCGCCCCTGACCTCAGACGTGCGGTGTCTCCTCCCGGCCGCCACTGGCCTCGGATGCTGGGTAGTTCCTCCCGCCCGCCGCCCTGACCTCGGACGCGGGGTGTCTCCTTCCGGCTGCCACTGACCTTGGACGTGGGGTAGCTCCTCTTGGCTGCTGCCCCGACCTCGGACGCGAGTTGGCTCCTCCCGGCCATTCCTGCGCCGTCGCAGCCTGGCACTCTGGGCCACTGTCCCTGACTTCAGACGTGGGATAGCTCTTGGCCACGCTTGCTGCCGCCGCCTGCGCTTAATGCGCCAGGCCGCCTCCGCCGCCGCCTGCCCTTAGTCAATGGGAATTTACTGTATGGCTCAGGAACTCAAACAGGGGCTCTATATCAACCTAGAGGGGTGGGATGGAAGGGAGATAGGAGGGAGGTTCAAAAGGGAGGGGATATATGTACACCTATGGCTGATTCACGTTGAGGATTGACAGAAAACAAAAACAAAAAAAACTCTGTAAAACAATTATCCTTCAATAAAAAATAAATTAAAAAAATTAAAAAAAAGAAAAAACGAACAAACAGCTGATTGTTGGCAGACAATATCCATTAACTTTTCATCCCCTGGATCCTATGGGGATCTTTGCACCCTGGGGTTTCCTAAGCTGCTAGAGACGAAGAGAGGACATTGAATCTTCCTGTAGTAGCACATGTGGCCTTTGCTGCAGGCAGGATGCCTGCATTACCTGACTGATATACTGCCAGGCCTATAATATATAATATAATGATACTTTTGAATTGTGGTGCTAGGGAAGACTCTTGAGAGTTCTCAGAAGATCTCAGTTTGATCTTCTGCAAGATCAAACCAGTCATCCTAAAGGAAATCAACCCTGAACATTCACTGGAAAGACTGATGCTGAAGCTGAAGTTCCA
Organism: Capra hircus; assembly: GCF_001704415.2. NCBI lineage: Eukaryota > Metazoa > Chordata > Mammalia > Artiodactyla > Bovidae > Capra > Capra hircus. The sequence continues at coordinate 45,200,060 of NC_030822.1, read as the reverse complement.
ATACTTTGGCTGCCTGATGCAAAGAACTGACTCATTGGAAAAGATCCCGATGCTGGGAGAAATTGAGGGCAGGATGAGAAGGGGATGACAGAGGATGAGATGGTTAGATGGCATCACAGAGTCAATGCACACAAGTCTGAGCAACCTCCAGGAGACGGTGAAGGAGAGGGAAGCCCAGAGTGCTTCAGTCCATGGAGTCGCAAAGAGTGGGACACAACTTAGCAACTGAACAACAAACAACACACATGTATATATTTTACATACATGTGAAAATATATATATATATATATATATATATATATATATATATATATATATAATATCCCCTTTGTTTTACCTGGGGAAAACAAGCTATGAGTTGAAGCAGTTGTCCAGAGTCACAGAGCTTTCTGCTACACTGTAAATAAAGTGGGGTTACTTGCTAAAAAGAGCCTGAATGTTCTTGCAGAACCACAAACATATATTCAGGAAGTAAAACACAAGACTAGGTAGGTCAGTCAAGAAATCCAGGGGAGAGGCTGAAAAGGAGTTTTGTTTGGGAATCCTTGGCAGAAAGACACAACAGGATCATATCACTGTGAGGGAGTTATATTCTATACCCTGCAGTCCATAATAAGTAAACAAGTCTCCAGGGTCTGCTAAGATCTACAAGTTAGAAAGTCTCTATGTATAGAATTTCCTTAACTACTGTCCAATGTTCAATAAATGGAGGCGAAAATTTTAATTCTGAGAACCCTGGCAAAACTATTACTAAGAAAATATTTATTTAATGACTTGAAGAATAATGTTTCAAATGGTGCAATTACAAAACTGTATCCAAAACCATGCAAATGGAAAGAAAAACAGCAATAAAATACATCAGAGAGCTAAAAGTGGTGACAAACAATTAATTTTCTTTTCCGAAAAAAAAAAATCTAAGTTTTTACAAAACTATCCCACTTTTTTTTTTTAAGATTTGCTGAAGGCAAAGAACATGAGACTTGAACACAAGCTCTACCTTTTACCGAGTTTATGGTTTTTCTTACTCTGAGTATCAGTTTCTTCATTTTACATAATGGCTATGTAATTCTGGATACAAATGGCCTAACCCACTGTCTGATGCTCAGTGTTACTCTTCTTCTCTTCCTAACATAAGTGAAAATGTCCCACCAAGATCCACCAGGTCAATCATTTCCCAGTCTTTTCCTAAGAATTGTTTCTTCAAAGCAAGGAGGCCAGCGTTAGGACCCAGCTCAGTGCCCAAAGATCCAACTCCTTCCACCACATGCAAAGCATCAAAAGAACAGCTCTAGCCATGAAAATCATAGCACTAGGAGGAGGGAAATCAAACCCAAAATTAATCAAACAGGATGTAATTCCCAGAGCAAACATGCATCAATTAGGGGAAATGTTACCATCAGGTACTGGGTTTGGAATTTCATGAGGGACTCATAAGGTGAATAAACTAAGCTCTGGCATTGATTATGGAAAGCAGCAGCTGTATGATGTCAGGACTGCTGTGATCAGTTCAGCCAGAAATTCACTTTTCAGTGCCTTGATTCTTAGGATTACCTTTGTGCTGACTGACAGCCAAAGAGAGAAAAACTGCATGGCTAAATGGAAAACTTTCTCTGATCTGTTCATCTAACAGTGGGCCGATGCACCAGTGCTGATTTACTTTGCCTATTTTTCAGCTATACTTCAATTTATATTCTTTAAATCGAAGCAAGCCAAAGCAAGAAACTCTTCATTGCCCCTTCTATGTACAAGGCACTATACTGACACAGAGAAGGATACAGGATACAGAGGTGAGAGAAAGTCTCTCCTCTGTGGGAGAAGAGGGAAGAAAAGCCGATAGCTACTGGAACCCAGCTGAATGCCAAACACTATTTCCCAGGCTTTAGGTCTATTATTATTTAAACTTTTTTCTCAACAATCATATGTGGTAGGTTATATTGTTCTCATTTTCTGGATAAGTAAACTGAGGCTCAGAGAGACCACTGATGTGAGCCCTGGCTTGTTGAACTCCGAAGTCCCTTTGCCACCTGGCCTTATAACCTGTTCTGAGACCAACATCCAGAAACCATCCTACCTCTACAAAAAGCACAGAAGAGGATAGAAGACAGGGAGCATCAGGCCATTACATCAGATTTATTGGCACCTCCTGGACACCAGGCATCTGCCTCTGCAGAGGCTGAACTGCAAGTCGGTGTTTTCCCTCCTCACCTGTCCAAGTCTGGGCAACATGACCCATTCCCCAAGAAAGTGCTCTCGTCTCTCCAGTGAGAATTAGTCCCTCCTTCCTTTGAGCTCCCACTGCATTTTATTTGAACTTCTCTTAGGAAACTTATTCTTTCACTTTACTGGGAAAAAAAAAAAAATCACTGGTTGATTATACGCCAATTCCTTTCTAGAGATTTGCTTTTTGGAATCCTATTTATCCATTTATCCTCTAAGAGTTGGTTCAAATTATGGATTTAGCAACTAGCTCCTCTCCACTCTGAATGTGCGTGCACGCACACACACACCCACACACACTGTAATTCCTATTTCTTAAATCAGATGTGAATTTCAATCCAAAAATCAGCTGTGAAATGTGACATCCCCCCCCACCACCACCACCACAATTCAACTAAACTTTGAGATCCTCCTCACCTTATTTCATCCTCATTGATAACTCCTGCTGTCACTGCAAACCTATCCCCATTCCCATCCTCAGGGTGACTACTCCTTTTACTTCTGAGCCATATTAGGGTTTGGGAACTCTCTGACAACCTCAAAGCAGCCAGTTCATCTCTTTGGCCTTGCCAAAGAAGCAGAAACCCTCTGTTCTTGGATCCCACAAACCTATCTGAAGTCTGAGCTCCTCAGGGCTTCTTCTGGCTGGGAGACAGTCTGGAACCTCCTTCTCCAGGACCAATCATCATCTTTACTCACATAGCTTTTTCCTTTACTTTCAAAAATTCCAAGACCAGGAGAATCCTTTCTAGTTGGAAGTGGAGAGAAAATCTTTTCTTCAAATCCTCTAACACTTTGGCTATAAGTGCAATCCTCTTATTTCTCCTAAAAGCACAAGCATTTTGTAACTAAGGACCTTCATATCATTTCTTTAGGAAGTGCATACATAAGGGAAGACTGCTGCTGCTAAGTCGCTTCAGTTGTGTCCGACTCTGTGCGACCCCATAGACGGCAGCCCACCAGGCTCCCCCATCCCTGGGATTCTCCAGGCAAGAATACTAGAGTGGGTTGCCATTTCCTTCTCCAATGCATAAAAGTGAAAAGTGAAAGTGAAGTCGCTCTAGTGCAATTAAAATGAGCAAGAGAAGGCACAGAGGAAACTGGCAAAACACAAAAGGCCTTAATTTAAACGTCAAAATATCTTTCTATCCTCTCTCACTAGCAGTTAGTTCAGAGCACTATGGTTTATTCACTAAGGGCTTCCCTGGTGGCTCAGAGGGTAAAGCGTCTGCCTGCAGTGCAGGAATCTGGGTTTAATCCCTGGGTAGGGAAGATCCTCTGGAGAAGGAAATGGCAACCCACTCCAGTATTCTTGCCTGGAAAACCCCATGGATGGAGAAGCCTGGTGGGCTACAGTCCATGGAGTCACAAAGAGGCAGACAGAACTTTCACTTTCATGGCTTATTGCTTTTGGCTGCTTTATTCAGTGTTGCTAAAGTCAGGAATATAGCCTGGGATGGTGCTCAGAGATATGGATTGGGTGTTTGGAAACTTGGTTTGCATTTCCTGTTCTGATGCTAATGGGATGTGTGGCCCTGAGAAGTTAATGTCTTCTCTAATTCTCCTGTGCATGAACCATAAAATCAGAGGAGTGTACCAGATTAATATTCCTAATTCTTAGTCATCCTCATACCATCTTTCCAATTATGCCATATCTAATTTTCGCCTATATTATTTAATATTTTCCTTAAATAATTTCCTTAAATTTTATTTAATACTTTTCTTTTAAAAAGCCAATTAAAATTTATTGGCAAGGGAAACTTTCTATTACTGTCATCTGTTTTAACAAGTCTAAAAGGTAACCAAAAAGAAAAAAATTAAAATAAAACTTCAATGATACACAACAATGTCATAAAATTCCAGCTGGGCATTTTTGCCTGCCAAATTCTTTTTGCTTTGTAAAAATGTGAAAACAGCACCTGTCAGAGGTGTTAAAGACACAGTAACAATAACCTAAAGCTTTCTTCTTGGTAAATAGGAGAATTAGAGAAGATCTGAAAATGAAGTAACATTCTCATTAGAGATTCAGTGTTACTTAAAGACATGCCCTTACACTAGACAAAAACTTCTTGTGCCACCAGAGGTAGGAGTCCTGGGTTGAGAACTAGACTAAGTGATATTCAAGTCTCTTTGAAAGTCTCTTTACAGCTTTAACACTTTGCCTAATCGTATTATCTTTGCACACCATCTATTTCTTGACCAGATATTCCTACCTAACTTGTATCCTCAACCAAGCTGCTGCTGCTGCTAAGTCGCTGCCCTGCCTCCATCTCCTCTTAATTTTAGTTCCCCCTTGAGAGTTTGGAGTGTTTGGGAGGTCCCACCTCCACCTTCTAGGTCTAACAGTCCCTCATTCATCTTCACAGTGCTTGTGCTCTCCCTCTGTGCTCACCCCACTCTATTCTGGCAGGAAGAGCCCAACCCCTCAGGGTTCAGTGGCCAGATGAGCTCCTGACACACCTGGCCGTGCTGCTGAAGCCTGTATTTTTCCTATCTCACACTTGCCTGCCCACATCACTCACACCTGTGGTCATCACTGTCTTAAAAACACACCTGCTCCAGAGCCAAGCCTGCAGAGAAGGAGTATCAAGCATGGCTAACGCCCCAGCAGGATCTGGGCTAAACTTGCAGGAAGCCCGCAGAAACTAGTTTTGATCGTTTCCTTTCCAAGGGCAGCCTGAACCCAGCCATCCAAGGAAATGGTTCAGCATATTCCCTGTCATAGGTAGGAGAATACAAGCGCAGACTTTAAATTGATATCTAGAATAGGATAAAAAATCTGTTACCATCTCTTGAACTTCTTCCTTGGCCACTGTAATCCCCATCCTTTCCAGTTTTGAAAATGATCAAGAAAAGGTGAGTTGGCTTTCAAAATTATGACAGTCAGATACTCAGCAGTGCTCTCAATGCACACCAACTATGTGCTGTATAAAACATACTACTGAGTGCACTGCTGGGCTTCAGAAAGTAAGAGAAATCTCCAAGCACTGGTCCTTTCACTCAAAGGCAAAAAAGATAAAACACTCGAGCATGATCTATGTGCAAATATGGAAGGCAACATTTTTTTTTTTGAAGCAAATGCCAACATTAGCACTCTATCTTGGAGACTATGCCTTAGGCCAGAGTTTGTTATCCTTGGACATTCACACTAAAATAGAAATCCAGGAAGGAGTTTAAAGAGTCTAGGTAGGAGTTAACTCTCTAGCTCCCAGAAGAAGCAAATAAATACATTCTTCTTTTTGATGAAAGCACCCTTGATTTAGGCTACACAGGATTTCCAAAATGTAACATCAAGCAACCAAGATCTTTTAATAAAAGATTAAGAATATAAATAAATAAACCATCATAAGTAAGAATCAGCAGAAACAACACATACTAGATGTAGACCCTGCCTCACCCATCTCTGAGCTAACAGTTCTGGTGCACTTGACCTCATCACTCTCACATTCTGGTCATTGCTCTCATGACCAGTTCTGTGTGGGCTCTGACCAGCTTCATGCATATCCACCTCATGTTTGCATTACATGCTTTTCAATTCCTGTCCCAGGGCTTTCTTGTTGCTCAGTTCAGTTCAGTTCAGTCACTCAGTCGTGTCTGACTCTTGGCAACCCCATGGACTGCAACACACCAGTCTTCCCTGTCCATCACCAACTCCCAGAGCTTGCTCAAACTCATGTCCATCTAGTCAGTGATGCCATCCAACCATCTCACCCTCTGTCATCCCCTTCTCCTCCTGCCTTCAATCTTTCCTAGCATCAGGGTCTTTTCCAATGAGTCAGTTCTTCCCATCAGGTGGCCAAAGTATTGGAGCTTCAGCTTCAGCATTACTCCTTCCAAAGAATATTCTGGTAACACATCCTCATTTAGATGTTTCTCTTCCCTGTCTCACTCCTTTTGCCTTCACTCCTGCTACCTAGGAATTTGCTCCTTAAAAATACGATTGCATACAACCTTTGATTTCTGGACAACATACACTAAATCAATCAGGAACTTCACATACTGCAGTTATCAGATAAAAGATATAAGAACTATATATGAATTATTTTTAAAAATTAAAAAGTAAACAACTAAACACTATAAAATAGCCACACAGATCAGAAAAGGTATAAAGTAGAAAAATATACAATTATTAAAAATATGTTTATACTCACTGATATGATAGTAGTAGATATGATTAAACTGAAGGGAGAATTAGTGATGACAGAATTAGTGAAAAAAGAATTTGTGATGATATATATGAAATAATTACCCAGAGTATAACACCAAAATCATCAAAAATATGGAAAGTTAAAATATACGATGGATAGAATGAGAAGGTCTAACACATGTTTAATCAGAGTACCAGGAAAAGAGAATAGAGATAAGCTTGAAAATAAATATTTTTAAAGTGGGTGAGAATTAGGCCTAACTAATGAAACACATAAATCAATAGATGAAGAAAGCACTAAACTTAACAACTAAGACAGATTCTTTTTTTTTAATTTATACCAGGTAAAGCAGAATGACAACAACAAAAAAACAAAACCAGCCAGAGAACAGGGAAAAAGACAAATCACTCACACACACACACACACAATGATAATCAGACAGACTATACTAGTCAAGGGTCTCTAGAGAAACAGAACATATAGGTTGTATGTGTGTCTATACGTGCACACGTGCGTGTATGAATGTGTAGAGACAGAGAGACAAGATTGATTTTATTATAAGAAATTGGCTTTCATAATTATGGAGGTTGACAAGTCCTAAATCTGAAAGCTGGACACCCAAAAGAGCCAATGGTGTAAGTTCTAATACTTCATAGGCTGGCAGTTTCCAGAACAAGAAAGAGGTGATATTTCAGTTTGAGTCTGAAGGCAGAAAAAGAACCAATGTCCAAATTAAAAGGCAGCCAGGCAGGAAGAATATTCTCTGGCTCATGGCAGTGGGCGGGGGGTCAGTCTTTTTGTTCTACTCGTACCTTCAACTGATTGGATGGGGCTCATCCACATTAGGAAGGGCAATCTGTTTTACTCATGTTACCAATTTAAATGTTAACAGCACACAAAAACACTTTCACAGACACTCCCAGGATAAAGTTAGACCAAATGTCTGAGCACAGCATCACCCAGTCTAGTTGACACATAAAATTAACTACCACACTGACTATAAACTCCTTTACTGAAATGATGGATGTACAAAGACCTTAACAAAGGTCCATATAGTCAAGGTATGGTTTTTCCAGTAGTCATGTATGAATGGGAGAAGGCAATGGCAACCTACTCTAGTACTCTTGCCTGGAAAATCCCCTGGACAGAGGAGCCTGGTAGGCTGCAGTCCATGGGGTCGCTAAGAGTCAGACACAGCTGAGCGACTTCACTTTCACTTTTCACTTTCATGTACTGGAGAAGGAAATGGCAACCCACTCCAGTGTTCTTGCCTGGAGAATCCCAGGGACGGGGGAGCCCGATGGGCTGCCGTCTACGGGGTTGCACAGAGTCGGACACGACTGAAGTGACTTAGCAGCAGCAGCAGCATGTATGGATGTGACAGTTGGACCATACAGAAGAACTGATGGGGCAAAGAGTCAGACATCACTGAGCAACAAAACAACAACAAAGCAAAGACAAAAGAGTATCTTTTGTCTTTTAACTCCAAAACAGTTAAAGGAAAAATAACTGTGAACTTAGGTTTGTCTAAGCATTAAAACTTTCTTTTGAAAATATAGATAAAATAAAGATTCTTATACTAATATTTGCCACCAAAAAATGTTCATATATCCTAATCAGGAAGAAGTAACATTGTACCAGAATAAAGAGAAAAACTCCCAGAAGGACATTTTGAAAACCAATAAGATATGGTGATTGCTAAAAGATCCTAAAAGACGATGCTGTTAAAGTGCTGCACTCAATATGCCAACAAATTTGGAAAACCCAACAATGGCCACAGGAAAAGGTCAGTTTTCATTCCATTCCCAAAGAAGGGCAATGCTAAAGAATGTTTGAGCTACTGTACAATTATGCTCATTTCACATGCTAGCAAGGTAATGCTCAAAATTCTTCAAGCTAGGCTTCAACATTACTTTAAGAACTTTCAGATATACAAGCTGGATTTAGAAAAGGCAGAGGAACCAGAGAACAAATTAACACCATCCCTCAGATCATAGAAAAAGCAAGGGAATTTAAGAAAAACATCTACTTTTGCTTCATTGACTACACTAAAGCCTTTGACTGTGTGGATCACAAAAAAACTGAAAAATTCTTAAAGAGAGGGAATACCAGACCATCTGCCTCCTGAGAAACCTGTAGGTAGGTCAAGAAGCAACAGTTAGAACTGGACATGGAACAACAGACTGGTTCAAAATTGGGAAAGAAGTATGTCAAGGCTATATATTGTCACCCTGCTTATTTAACTTATAAGCAGAGTACATCATGCAAAATGCCAGGCTGGATAAATCACAAACTGGAATCAAGACTGTCAGGAGAAATACCACTTTAATGGCAGAAAGCAAAGAGGAACTAAAGAACCTCTTGATGAGGGTGAACGAGGAAAGTGAAAAAGCTGGCTTAAAAGTCAGCATTCAACAAACTAAGATCATGTGATCTGGTTCCATCACTTCACGGCAAATAGATGGGGAAAAAATGGGAACAGTGGCAGATTTTATTTCCTTGGGCTCCAAAATCACTGTAGATAGTGACTGCAGCCACAAAATTAAAGGACACTTGCTCCTTGAAAGAAAAGCTATGATAAACCTAGACAGTGTATTAAAAAGCAGAGACAACTCTTTTCTGACAAAGGTCCATATAGTAAAAGCTATGGTTTTTCCAAATAATCACATACAGATGTAAGATTTGGACCATAAAGAAGGCTGAGCAAGAAGAATCGATGCCTTTGAATTGTGGTGCTGAGAAGATTCTGAGAGTCCCTTGGACATCAAGGAGATCAAACCAGTCAATCCTAAAGGAAATCAGTCCTGAATATTCATTGGAAGGGCTGATGCTGAAGCTGAAGCTCCAATGTTTTGGCCACCTGATGCGAAGAGCCCACTCATTGAAAAAGACTCTAATGCTTGGAAAGATTGGGGGCAGGAGGAGAAGGGCACGATGGTTGGATGGCATCATCAACTCAATGGACATTAGTTTGAGCAAACTCCAGGAGATACTGAAGGAAAGGAAAGCCTGCTGTGCTGCAGTGCATGGGGTTGCAAAGAGCCTGACATGACTTAGAGACTGAACAACAACAAAAAGAAGCAAATCTTTTCTATTTAAAATAACAATAAAATAATATCTAATTTGTGTTTAAAAGAGAACTAAAATACTTGACAATAAGCAGAAAAGTGTTTCAAATTGAGTTGTTCAGTTGTTGAGTTGTTGTATTCACAACCTTGTAGATATCCTCTCCTTGAGTAGCTTGCTTTTAATGAATAGAATATGGTAACATTGAGGCAAAGACACCTCCATGATCCCGTTATAAAGATTATAACTTCTGTCTCGCTAACAAACTCTCCATCATTTGCTGGCTTGCATACCTTGAGGAAACAAGCTGCCGTCTTGGAGTGGCCTGTAGGGCAAGGAACTGGGAGCAATCCCACCAGTGAGTAACTGACACCCTCATCCAACTTCCCATGAGGAACCAACTGAATGCTACTGACCACCACAGACTGACCTTCAAAATTACCCTGGTCTGCCACTGTGATAGCAGCCGTGTGAGAGACGATGAAGCATGGATGTGGCAAAGCCAGGCCCAGATCCTGGCTCATAGAAACTGAGATAATAAGTAGGTCTTTTTTTAATTGTGGGGTTTATTTGTTACTCAGCAAAGATCCACATACTAGAAGCACTGTTAGATATGGAAGTATTATCATTGATCACTGCTGCTGCTGCTAAGTCGCTTCAGTCATGCCCGACTCTGTGAGACCCCATAGATGGCAGCCTACCAGGCTCCCCCGTCCCTGGGATTCTCCAGGCAAGAATACTGGAGTGGGTTGCCATTTCCTCCTCCAATGCATGAAAGTGAAGAGTGAAAGTGAAGTCGCTCAGTCGTGTCTGACTCTTAGCGACCCCATGGACTGCAGCCCGCCAGGCTCCTCCGTCCATGGGATTGTCCAGGCAAGAGTACTGGAGTGGGGTGCCACTGCCTTCTCCATCATTGATCACTACTTAAAGTCTTAACTCACTGTGACGACATAGAAATTCTAAACATATATGAATCTACTATTATATAATAGACCCAAGATACTAATGAAATTGGAACTTTAGGGAACTGCAGGTGCAGTGAAAAGAGAACTCAGTCAAGAATGACAAACCAGACTCTAAGTTTCAGTATATTTTTCCACATAATCTTGTGTAAACTACGTCATTTTCCTGAGCCTGAAACCTACATTTTCGTGATTGTCCAATATATTTTGTTTCCTTTTCTTTCTAAGTTTTTTTTTAAGCCTATATGCATTTACTAAATGAAATAACTTTTAAATGTTATTATAAATGTATGTGTTGCTCTTTCATTAACTAACATTGCTGTGGAAGTTCTTTGGGGCTCCTGGGCCAGTTCAAGCAAACATTCCACTTTGTTAGTTATAATACACTGAATAGCAGAGCCAAGTATTATTGCAGAAAGCCATGCCAGGAGAGTTTAGTTAAAAAGAATCAAATAAGCCCCTTTGGGACATAGCCCACTCCACCCCAAGTATCACAGAAGAGCTTTGTGCAATTTGCCTCCTCACCTCAACTTTTTAATCAATAGGTTGCCATCATGATTGAAGAACCCAAGCTAGAGAAACAGCAAGTAAAAAAGCCACATTCGTGGTAGGGCAGCATACCTCAGAGGATTTGCTTTTGGAGATGAAGTAAAAGAATCCTCTGTAGGAATTTAAAGACCATGGAAGTATGATCACATAGAGGCTGATAGTACCTTGTCTGTCCTAATAGGTAAGTACATTAAATAATGCAAAAGTCAGTCCACCAGGTATTGATTTGGGATAAAAAGGTAAAAAGTCTCACTGGTGAAACAATATATTTATGTATAATATATATGTATAAAGCTACAATACAAAAAAGAAATATACATTCAAAAAAAATCTATATATATATATGTATTGCTTTTTCCTTCTGTTTGTAAATATATGCCCTGATTCTTTGTCTTCAGGCAGAAATTTAGCCTATTCTGCTGCAGGTAAGTCATCTACAAATTCTAGCCTGAGGGTAGACTTTTCTACTTTGTATTTAATGCCGTTTGAAGATGCCTGAGTAGTTCTGAGTAGAACTTATGAAATTCCCAGCATCACAGAAGAGGTTTGTATTTTCCATTTAACCCCTGAGTTCTGCCTCCTTTTCACAAATTGTCTCTCTGCTGCAGGTGGTCCCCTTCAGCCTAGAGTTGCCTAAGCAAGCAGAGGCCTGTCCAAATCTTACAGGACAGCTTTTGAGTGTGGCATAATATTTTCACCACATCCAATGCCAGGTGAATATGAAATTTGGAAATATTTGTATGAAGTCAGAGCACATTTCAAGCCCAGAAACAGAAGCTGATCCTTTATATTCAGAGCAAAAAAAATAGACTATTTAATACCAGCTTCCGGCATCAAGCAGGCTTATTTTCAACTCCTGGCTCAGCCACTTATTATTTAAATTTTGGTAAATTTCTTAATCTCTTGTACCCTAAGATGCCTCACCTGTAAAAGGGAATAATGATAGTACCAGTTTCAGAAGTTTTCTCTGAAAAAATTAATATAAAATGTATGTAAAGTGCTGAACATAGAAGTGGGCATACAAATATTTTAATAAATTCAGGTTACTACTAATATAATTATCATGAAAAAGAAAAACACAAGAGTTTTACTGTGTCAGAACTCCCCATCCAGTCATAAACCAGCTAATCCAGTGCTGCACGGACCACAGAGATAAGCTTCTCACCACATTATTTAATAGACCAAAAATCTGAGTCTCAGAGAGGTCAAGCAAATTGCTCAAGTTCACACAGCTAAGGTCATACATAGTCTTACAGGCAAATAGCAGGATTCATGTTAACCAAAGCAGAGTCAGTAGGGATCCTATAACATTAATTCAAATAGCTCACCCCTAAAGTTAATATATTTTTAGGACCGATAAAGCTCCTGTAATGGGGATTGCTCAGGAATCCAAATCTACTTGGCATTCTCAGAAGCGTCCTTGGGCTGCTTGAAGATTCGCAGCCTATAGCTTTTGGCAGTCCCCAAAGAGGGAGCTCTTTCCACTAACAAAATACAAAATGCAAAATTAATAAAAAGACCCTTTGAAACTGACAAATGTGCCTCAGGCAAACTATCTGCCCAGCAGCTGGTTAAAATTTAATCAGTTTTTTTTTTTTAATTTTTTTTTCAGGCCTGTACATCTTTTGTATGGAGCTCCCAGTCTGAGTGTGGTCAAAGTTTGTTAAACAAGAAATAATAGCCAAAGCCTTTTAATTCTGCAAATAAGCAGTGGATGCTTTAAGTGGCTACAACACTGAAGAAACTAATTGCTCAGGTCTCAACAAAGCTGGATAATTCTTTAATAATTTTTGTTCTTCTTTTAGAAAACATAAATTGGCTTACAATTACTGTACCATACAATGAATCTTAACAACAATTTAGGCTTGTGAATTACACTGTGCTTTTTTTTGGGAAGTTGATCATGCCCTAGGAGAAGGCAATGGTACCCCACTCCAGTACTCTCACCTGGAAAATCCCACAGACAGAGGAGCCTGGTGGGCTGCAGTCCATGGGGTCGCTAAGAGTCAGACACGACTGAGCGACTTCACTTTCACTTTTCACTTTCATGCATTGCAGAAGGAAATGGCAACCCACTCCAGTGTTCTTGCCTAGAGAATCCCAGGGACGCAGGAGCCTGGTTGGGCTGCCATCTATGGGGTGGCACAGAGTTGGACATGTCTGAAGTGACTTAGCAGCAGCAGCAGCAGCAGCAGCAGAAAAGAGGGAGGGGAAGAATGAGAATGAATATGAGAATGAATCAACTGGCATAATGATGAGAGTTTGTAAAATAAAGAAACAAAAGCTCCATAAGAACTTAGTGAAGAATCTACTGCTGTCGCTGTAACTTGGACACTGGGGACTAGAGAATTTTCAACTCTAGAACAATCAACTGCTTTCTACCAAAAGAAGAGGACTAAAAGGCCCAAATTTGATTTGTTCTACCTTACTCTTCTCCCATAAGTTCAGTTCAGTTCAGTTCAGTCACTCAGTCGTGTTCGACTCTTTGCGACCCCATGAATCGCAGCACGCCAGGCCGCCCTGTCCATCACCATCTCCCGGAGTTCGAAGTACTCAGAGTCACGTCCATCGAGTCAGTGATGCCATCCAGCCATCTCATCCTCGGTCGTCCCCTTCTCCTCCTGCCCCCAATCCCTCCCAGCATCAGAGTCTTTTCCAATGAGTCAACTCTTTGCATGAGGTGGCCAAAGTACTGGAGTTTCAGCTTTAGCATCATTCCTTCCGAAGAAATCCCAGGGCTGATCTTCAGAATGGACTAGTTGGATCTACTTGCAGTCCAAGGGACTGTCAAGAGTCTTCTCCAACACCACAGTTCAAATGCATCAATTCTTTGGTGCTCAGCTTTCTTCACAGTCCAACTCTCACATCCATACATGACCACAGGAAAACCATAGCCTTGACTAGATGGACCTTAGTTGGTAAAGTAAAATCTCTGCTTTTGAATATGCTATCTAGGTTGGTCATAACTTTTCTTCCAAGGAGTAAGAGTCTTTTAATTTCATGGCTGCAGTCACCATCTGCAGTGATTTGGGAGCCCAAAAATATGAAGTCTGACACTGTTTCCACTGTTTCCCCATCTATTTCCCATGAAGTGATGGGACCAGATGCCATGATCTTCGTTTTCTGAATGTTGAGCTTTAAGCGAACTTTTTCACTCTCCTTTCACTTTCATCAAGAGGCTTTTTAGTTCCTCTTCACTTTCTGCCATAAGAGTGGTGTCATCTGCATATCTGAGGTTATTGATATTTCTCCCGGCAATCTTGATTCCAGCTTGTGCTTCTTCCAGCCTGGTGTTTCTCATGATGTACTCTGCATAGAAGTTAAATAAGCAGGGTGACAATATACAGCCTTGACGTACTTCTTTTCCTATTTGGAACCAGTCTGTTGTTCCATGTCCAGTTCTAACTGTTGCTTCCTGACCGGCATATAGGTTTCTCAAGAGGCAGGTCAGGTGGTCTGGTATTCCCATCTCTATCAGAATTTTCCACAGTTTATTGTGATCCACACAGTCAAAGGCTTTGGCATAGTCAATAAAGCAGAAATAGATGTTTTTCTGGAACTCTCTTGCTTTTTCCATGATCCAGCAGATGTTGGCAATTTGATCTCTGGTTCCTCTGCCTTTTCTAAAACCAGCTTGAACATCTGGAAGTTCACGGTTCACGTATTGCTGAAGCCTGGCTTGGAGAATTTTGAGCATCACTTTACTAGCGTGTGAGATGAGTGCAATTGTGCGGTAGTTTGAGCATTCTTTGGCATTGCCTTTCTTTGGGATTAAATGAAATCTGACATTTTCCAGTCCTGTGGCCACTGCTGAGTTTTCCAAATTTGCTGGCATATTGAGTGCAGCTCTTTCACAGCATCATCTTTCAGGATTTGAAAGAGCTCAAATGGAATGCCATCACCTCCACTAGCTTTGTTCATAGTGATGCTTTCTAAGGCCCACTTGACTTCACATTCCAGGATGTCTGGCTCTAGATAAGTGATCACACCATCGTGATTATCTGGGTCATGAAGATCTTTTTTGTACAGTTCTTCCATGTATTCTTGCCACCTCTTCTTAATATCTTCTGCTTCTGTTATGTCCATACCGTTTCTGTCCCTTATCGAGCCCATCTTCACGTGAAATGTTCCTTGGTATCTCTAATTTTCTTGAAGATATCTCTAGTCTTTCCCATTCTGTTGTTTTCCTCTATTTCTTTGCAGTGATCACTGAGGAAGGCTTTCTTATCTCTTCTTGCTATTCTTTGGAACTCTGCATTCAGATGCTTATATCTTTCCTTTTCTCCTTTGCTTTTTGCTTCTGTTCTTTTCACAGCTATTTGTAAGGCCTCCCCAGACAGCCATTTGGCTTTTTTCCATTTCTTTTCCATGGGGATGGTCTTGATTCCTATCTCCTGTACAATGTCACAAACCTCATTCCATAGTTCATCAGGCACTCTATCTATCAGATCTAGGCCCTTAAATCTATTTCTCACTTTCACTGTATAATCATAAGGGATTTGATTTAGGTCATACCTGAATGGTCTAGCGGTTTTCCCTACTTTCTTCAATTTAAGTCTGAATTTGGTAATAAGGAGTTCATGATCTGAGCCACAGTCAGCTCCTGGTCTTGTTTTTGTTGACTGTATAGAGCTTCTCCATCTTTGGCTGCAAAGGATATAATCAATCTGATTTTGGTGTTGACCATCTGGTGATGTCCATGTGTAGAGTCTTCTCTTGTATTGTTGGAAGAGGGTGTTTGCTATGAGCAGTGCGTTTTCTTGGCAAAACTCTACTAGTCTTTGCCCTGCTTCATTCCATAAACAGGTATGCTATTAAAGACGCATATACATAAACATCTAAGATGGAAACTGTCCACCAAGAAGTAAATTAGACAAGTCCCTGGTTGTCCAGAAACTATAGTAACAATCACACAACTTCTTTGAAAGTGAAAGTGTTAGTCGCTCAGTTGAGTCCACTCTTTGTGATCCCATGGACTATAACCTGGCAGGCTCCTTTGTCCCTAAGGAGAGAGAATTCCATAATGCTCCAGAAAGAATACTGGAGTGGGTAACCATTCCCTTCTCCAGAGGATCTTCCCAACCCAGGACTGAACCCGGGTCTCCAGACAGATTCTTTACCCTCTGAGCCACCAGGGAAGCCCTTTCATTTTCACTTTCAAGATGGAAGCTGTCCACCAAGAAGAAAAGTAAACAAGTCCTTGGTTGTCCAGAAACTGTAGCAACAATCACACAACTTCTTTAGTTCCTAATAAAGAAGGAGAAATAGGGGCTAGAAGAGAATGGGGGCTGGAAGAGAGAAGTTTTAGTTGATGGTGAACAAGGAGTTATTTTAGAAGTATAGCCCTGCAAGAGAAGAGGGAACTTGAGTCTAAATCACCAAGGCCTTGGAACCAAATTCCTATGGTATGACAGATGTATGTTGGGGAGTGGGGAGAGTTGAGGGGAAAGAGTCAGGTTAGAATGCCCTCCAGGTGCTGCTGTGGCCTTGTTGGGGCCAATCTCTTATCCTGGAGGTATGCACTTAGAGCTTTCTGAAGTGATGAGGGTTTTCCCTCTCAATATATTGAATAATTGCTATGTGAATTTAGTCGCTAAGTCATGTCTGACTCTTCTGTGACCCCATGGACTGTAGCTTGCCAGGACAGAGGAGCCAGGCCTCTGCCAGGCAGGCTCTGTCCATGGAATTTTTCAGGCAAGAATGCTGCAGTAGTTTGCCATTTCTTTCTCCAGGGGATCTGCCTGACTCAGGGATTGAACCCAGGTCTCCTACATTGCAAGTGGTCTCCTACACTGCAAGCAGTCTCCTGCATTGCAGGCAGATTCTTTACGGGCTGAGCCACTAAGGAAGCCCAACTGGTATTCATAAGAATCCAAGTTATTTGTATGTTTTTACCCAAAACTATCCCCCATGCTGTCCCATTTGGGGACGTGGTCTGGCACCTCCCCTAATAAGGGGAAGGATAATGCCCATAATGCTCAGCTCTCAGCACTATGGGAAGCAGACTAGTGGAGAGGGTTGTTTGTGGGCTTCAGAGCTAGGTCTATATCTCAGCTTCATTCCCCATGTACCAACTGCTTGATCTTAGAAATTGACTTCACCTCTTTGAAGTTTGTTTTCTTCATTACTACTTGAAATAATAATACCTGAGTTTCAGGGTTATTGGGAAAATTTAATCAGATAATGGTTAGAAAGTGAATGGGGCTTTACAGGTGATGGCTCAGTGGTAAAGAATCTGCCTGCCAATGCAGGAGATGCAGGTTTGATCCCCAGGTTGGGAAGATCCCCTGAAGTAGGAAATGGCAACCCACTCCAGTATTCTTGCCTGGAAAATCCCATGAACAGAGGATCCTGGAGGGTTAAAGTCCATGGGGTTGCAAAGAGTCAGACATGACTTAGCAACTAAGCACACACGCATGCAGAAAATGAATAGCAGTGTACCATCTATTACTGATGAGAGTGAATGATAGCTTCTTACATGTATTTATATATACGTACTATTCATACACCCAGGAGCTCAGACGGTTGCTGAGCTATTCTCCTGTCAAAGTTTTGAGTTCTGCTAACTCACACACTTTCTTGTTTTCAAATTCTTGGCTGCAAATTCTTGGCTCCTACTTCATTCCTGTTCAGTGGCACTTATGGTCATTGAAAAACCCAATAAATAATTCCTGGCTTCACTCTGTGATCACTCTTTGCTTCTAAGGCCACATTTGACACAACTCTGGAAAACTCAGAGAGTAAAATAACAATATAGTTACTGACCATTACATAGCGCTAAATATATCAGGAAACGTTCTAGTGGGTTTAGGTATTAAGCCTCAAAACAAACACATAAGATAGGTATTATTTTATCTTCATTTTTACAAATGAGGAAACAAAATAACAGAGAAGCAACTTGTCTAAGCTCACACAGCAGAGCCAGAATTTGAACCTAGGCAGCTGAGCTCCAGAAGCTTGTTTTTAAAATATGATATATTCTAGTCATTCAGCCACTATGATTGATTTAGAGATAGACACATGATCCAGTTCATGATCATGAGGGTCAGGAGCAGAATTAGAAAGAAAAATCTCCAATTACCTATTGCTATCCAATAGACATCTTAATTTCAATGTTAGTAAAATGGAATAACCAAATCAATTGCTTTGAACTTGTCATTTCATTCCCCTCTCAATTTTGTTTTCCATATATCCTTGCCTAAAACCCACTCCTTGCCCAGTCTTTTCCAATCGGTAAATGACACCAATATTTTCCCAGGTGCTGTAACAGAATGCCCAGGGAACTCAACCAAGATGCTACATAGCGGAAACCTGAATTTTCCTCCTCCCATGGATGTACCAAATATTCAAGTATTCTTGGAGCAATTCCCTTGGGAAAAAAAGCCAGAAACTAGTTGAGTGACTCGTATGCATTAACTAGGGACTCTTATACATTAAGCCATATTAAAACAGGTAGGAAAGGCTGAGACATTCTCACCATAAACCCCATACCCATCATAATGTCATACAATCAGGAACTCCAAGCTCTCAACTTCTTCCTAAGGAGGGAAGGGTTTGGACCACATATCTAGTGCCCCAACTTCTAAGTCTGCCACCCAACGGAAGAGCCCCCAAATCACCTACATCTGAAAGCCAGTGGGGTTTATGTTCATAGGTTCTATATGACTTTAGCAAACAAAGCAGAAGTTCTTAATTAAGTGTGTGAGTACTTGCTATGGCTATCCCCCAAGAGATATATTCAATGATTTATTCCAAGTCCATCTGACTTCAGACTTGCTTAACTAAAGTTATAACATTACTTATATAAATGCATACATACATTGTCTAAGTTATCTTTGAGAAAAAGTCCTAATATGTTAAACACTCATATATTGAATAAATATTCAAAGACTTTCGCCCTAACCTCTAATTATTTCCTAGCTGGCTGAACCAAACAAATAACCAAAACAAATAAGAGAAATTCAAATTAGAAAGGAAGAAGTAAAATTGTCTCTGTTTATAGGTGACATATTATATATAGAAAATCCTAAAGACTCCACCAAAAAACTGGTAGAATAAACAATTTCACTAAAGTTGCAAAATACAAAAATCTTTGTATTTGCAAAATATAAAAATCAGTATCATTTCTACAGACCAACAGCGAACTACAGGAAAGAGAAATTAAGAAAACAACCCTACTTACATTAGAATCACAAAGACTAAAACCTTAGGAACAAATTTAATCAAAGAGTAAAAGGCCTGTAAACCAAGAACCATAAAACATCAATGAAAGAAATTGTGAAAGATATAAATACAAAAAGATATTCCACATTGTAGATTAAAAGAAGTAATATTGTTAAAAAATGTTCACTCTGCCCAAAGCAATCTACAAATTTAATGGGATCTCCCTCAAAGTTACAATGGCATTGTTTATGAAAATAGAAAAAAACAATCCTAAAATTTGTGTGGAACCACAAAAGACCTCAAAGAGCCAAAGCAATCTTGGAAAAGAAGAACAAACTTGGAGACATCACACTTCTTGATTTCAAACTATATTACAAACCTACAGTAACCAAAACAACATGGCACTAGCATAAAAACAGACACAAACATCAATGGAAGAGAACAGAAAGCCCAGAAATAAACCCACAGGTTGCCAATTTGACAAAGAAGCTGAAAATATATAATGGGGAGAGGACAGTTTCTTCAATAAATGGTACTGGTAAAACTGCACTGCCACAGGCAAGAAAATGAAACAGGACCCCTGTCTTATGCTGCACACAAAAATCAACTCACAATGGATTGTGAACTTGAATATAAGACCTATAAACTGTAAAACTCCTAAAATAAAATATAGGGAATGATCGCCTTTATATTGATTTTGGCAATGCTTTGCTGGATTTGACTTTGAAAGCATGGGCTTCCCTGGTGGCTCAGCAGGTAAAGAATCCGCCTGCAAAGAGGGAAACCTGGGTTTGATCCCTGGATTGGGAAGATCCCCTGGAGAAGAAAACAGCTACCCACTCTAGTATTCTGGCCTGGAGAATTCCATGGACTACAGTCCATGGGGGTCACAAAGAGCTGGACACAACTGAGCGACTTTCAGCTCAGCAAAGGCAAAGGCAACAAAAACAAAAATAAATTAAAACTAAACAACAACAACAAAAAAAATTCTGCACAGCAAAGAAAACCACCAACAAAAGGAAAAGACAGCCTATGGAATAGAAGAAAATATTTACAAATATATATTGCATATGGAGTTAATATCCAATACATACATGGAATTCACACAACTCAATAGTAAAAAATAAATAAATAAATACACATAACTCAATTCAAAAGTGGGCAAAGGATCTGAAGAGACACGTTTCTTTATATAAGTGAAACCATATAATATGTACATTTTTGTTTCTGCTGTACAATATTATGCTTGTGAGATTACTTCACGTTACTGTATGTTGTGGTTTACTCATTTCTATACTCTATACATCCCATTGTATGAATAAAACCACAATTTATTTATCATTTCTACTGCTGATATACTTTTGTCTTGTTTCCAGATTTTGGGTGTTAGTGCTATAATGAATGAATTTCCACATGGTTTGGAATGGAAAATCTATGCATTTTTCTCAGGTATCAGTTAAGTTCTTTTCAAAACCTTGTAAATGTCTTTCTTTTAGAATGCTGATATGCCTTTTGGAAAAAATATTGCCAGGGATTCTGAAAGGTTCTTTCATTTTTTCGTACATGTGGAGAAAGCTTAAGGATTCCATATCACACAAGTTGTGGCTGAAATTCAAACAGCAAGAGGTCCCCATTAGCCCACTAATCTTCATATTTACCAGAAACAGTCATCTCAGTGTGAAAATTTCCACAGGGAAAGCCCAATTTTCTTGGTGTTGGGTGCCATATGGATCAGAGGCACCTATGAGGTGCTAATGATTGCTGCCCTTTAATCCTGTGAATTTAGTGATAACAAGGCTGCCAGTTTAGGACTGTTCTGCCTAGATGGAGCTTTATCCAGACCACCCTGGCTATCTTCCAGAGTTCTAATGGTTTTTCTTATGCTTCTGTACTAGGCTGGGTTTTAAAATTCACAGGAAACACTCTCTCCTGGGCTCCCCTTTTGCACTCACTAGACTTTCCCCAACCTATCCTACTCCATTCACCTATTTCAGTGCCAAGAAAAGGAAAGTGTGAAATTCTACCCAGCTGGAGTTTCTCTAACTACATGTATCAGATATCATTAGATGGGGAAGTAAGTCCTTGGGGACCAGCAAGTCTATAGAAAATTCCAAGCTGGCATTCAAGCCTCTCTGCAATTTGGCTCCCACATCATTTTCAACATCATTTCCCATTGGTTCCAATATACCCTTTTCTGATACAATCATGCTGCTTTTTCCTTCCTTGAAAGTCTTACTACATCCCCCTCCTATTTTCTTTAAATATTTCACCTTGATGTGTGTGTGTGTGTGTGTGTGTGTGTGTGCACATGTGAGTGAACTCCCTACTCTTGAGACACTTTGTTAGGTGTGCAGGAATAAAAAATGAGTAAAGCATGGATCTACTTTCAAGACACTTTTATTTTGATGAAGTAACAGGAGAGCAATATTGGATGCAAGTACTCCCTGTAACTAGTAAAGAGTAAACCTAGGCAGTACAAGGATGACTGCTGAACACTTGTCTAGATCAGAACTAACCAGAAAACTCTGGTAGACATGAATGACTACATAATTTGGAGGGCTCAGGGCAAAGTGAAAATATGGGACTCATTACTAAAAATGTATTAAGAATTTAAAGGTGAAAATAATGCATCAAACCAAGAAGAAGATCCTGTGCCACTGCCCAATTGTCCATGATGCCATCTCTCTGACAGAGACTACATCAGGGAGATGAAATCAAGAGAAAACTTCGTGCATTTTCCTGTTTCCAGAGGAGATTTAGACAATCAGTCAAAATTGGGACTGAATTAGTGATGAGTAAATAGAAAACTAAGCAAACAACAACAACAAAATAAGACAACTCTTCCTTCTAGAAAAAAAGAAGTTGGGAAGAAACAGAAAAGTAATTGTTTATTTCCTTGGCTCAGCTGTGAATATGGTTTGCATAGTATATTAGCCAGTGTTCTACAGAGAAACAGAACCAGTGGGAGAACCAATAGGTATACCTATTTATACATATATAAACAGAACCAATAGGTATAACTATATCTATTTACAATAGATATAGATACACACATGCATGTGCACTAAGTGGCTTCTGTTGAGTCTGCCTCTTTGTGACCCCATGGACTGTAGCCCTCTAGGCTCCTCTATCCATGGAATTTTCCAGGCAAGAATCCTGGAGTGGGTTACAGTGCCCTCCTCCAGGGGAACTTCCCAACCCAGGGTCTAACTGGTATCTCTTATGTCTCCTGCATTGGCAGGTGGGTTCTCTACCACTAGCACCTCCTGAGAAAACTATAGATAGGCATATACATATACATATAATAGAAACAGAAAGACAATGATTTTAAGGAATTGGCTCACATGACTGCGGGGCTTGGCAAGTCGAAAATCTGCAGGGCAGGCCAGCAGGTTGGAGACCCAACAAAGAGGTGAAGCTGCAGCCTGAGTCCAAAGGCAACCCTTCTCCTTATGGGACATCAGTCTTTTACTCTTAAGATCTTCAAGTGGTCAGATGAGGCCCAACCACATCAGTGATGGCATATGTTTTACTTAAAGTCTACTTATTTAAATGCCAATTTTATCTTAAAAAATGCCTGTTCAGTGACATCTAGATTTGTGTTTACCAAAGATTTGGGTATTACACCCTAGCTATGCATGCATGCTCAGTTGCTAAGTTGCATCTGACTCTTTGCAACTCCATGGACTATAGCCTGCCAGGCTCCTCTGTCCATGGGATTTCTCAGGCAAGAATATGGGAGTGGGTTGCCATTTCCTTCTCCAGGGGATATTCCTGACCCAGGGATCAAACTCGCGTCTCTTATGTCTCCTGCATTAGCAGGCAGATTCTTTATCACTGAGCCACCTAAGAAGCTCACACCCTAGTCAAGTTGATATGAAAAATTCACTGTCATACACAGTCATAATATTTTAAACACAAGATATTTATCTAACCAAAGTTATCATAAGCTGTTTTGGAAGGATGGGGAGGGCAGGAGGTAGGTATGACTATGTGTATAGTGGTGGGACTGGGGGAGAAAGAAAGGTAAATCTCACCTTCCACACAGCACAGGAGAAGTCAAGGAATAATGACAAAACTGGCTAATTAAGAGGAGGCAATACAGCTATGTTTTTTAGAGGAAGGGAGGTCAATGCCAACATGATCTAAAAGAGGCGAAAGGGTTGCCTCTTGCCAGGGGCCAGCGTGAGGAACTCTGCGCATGGCAAAGGTAATGAGGAAGGAGGCTTGGCATACACAAAGGTGTGATCAAGCCTCAGGAAACCCCCTGTTCCCAAGCATCTACCCCCAAAACCAGAGTCTATCTACTTTACTGTTTCATGCTCTCGCCTACACCTCTGACTTCACGAGGGGCTCTCCCCCATAACCGTTTCTCTCGGAGAAGGAGTGAATGTGCAGCTCCAAGGCAATAAAAATTCCTGGGTGTGACAAGGGTGTTTCAGGTCAAACCTCTCTGCTGACAGACTAGCTTGTGTGACAGGATTACCCATACTCCTGCCACTATGGACATGATTGTTTACTACCTCTCAACCATAAACAGCACAGAGAGTTTTGGAGTATTTTGAAAGTCTTAATTAGCATAGGGCTTTTCTCATTGTTAAGTCAATGATTGCCACCAGGCCTCCATATCCTTAGGCACCTGGGAATATATTAATCAATGTATTTGCAATATAGAAAAGGAAATATAGTAGTTTCAAGGTTAGCAATACTAGACTTTTTGAGTTAATGAATTTTCTCTTTTGTAATAGATCACTGTACTTTGTTATAAATCACTGTGTCCTTGCTATAGTAAAAATGTAACTTTATCACTATCTTAAGACTAAATAGATCTTAAGGGGAACATTGGTGAAAGGATTTTCATTTGTTGGGCTGATGTTTGCTGCTAAATCTCCATGTTCCCTGCCCTTATAATGAATATAACTAGCATATAGGAGAAATAAGTATTAACCTTTAAGCATATAGGAGAAATAAGTATTAACCTTTAAGATTAATCATGTTAACCTTGGGTTAAATAAATTCCTTTCTTGATTGTAACTCACTACACCCTCATCCTATAGGAATGCAACTTTATTTGGAGGGTGGTACCTGGTTTAAGAAAAAACACCCTTGGAAGAAATAAGTGTTTTGGTTATCAGAAAGAAAGGATCATAAAATGTCAGCAGGTCTCATGGCCAGAAGATGATGTAAAATCCCTAAGACCTTTTTGTGTGAAGCACCTGATTTTGATGAAGGTCAGGACTGCTGACCCCTGCATGACTCTGTATTCATCCCTATGTGTAACAAAAGGTATATAAGCAAACCCAAAAAATAAAGAAATGGGATCAGTTTCTGGAAAGACTGATTCCCCCATGTCGTTTCTTTCTTGCTCCCCAATTTTCTGGCTAAATTCCCATCTGGAGCATGGATGCTATTCCATGTAAACCAAGTTATTCAGCCTCTTTTTTTCCACTAATTTTTCTACTACACTATCCATTTCTAATCTCTCTCTATATATCTGTAATTAAATATGTATTTTTCCAAGGACGCCGATTCCGTCCCCACCTTCGAATCACCCTGGATCCACCAGAGCTGGACCCCGGCAGCCTCTGGAGAGGTGGGGGAAACAACAGGAAGGTATGAAAAAAACACTCTTTTACATAACACACCATGCAGGCATATTTGGCTTTTTAAAGTATGTACATGTATAACTTTGATTTTAAAATATAAACACTTGAAGAAAGGAAAAGAAGAGATATCCACAGGAGACAGACAATAACAACTAAAATATAAAACAATGGGAATCAATGAAGGGCTAACATACAGTGAGGCTCATCTAATGAAAATAAAGACAGGCCCACTGAGGATTGAATGAGAGACTGGGAAGTTTCCTTTAAGGACTCACTTCAGCCAAATTAAGAATTTTCATGGAGAACATGCTTGAGAAAGGCATTGCAGGCAGACATCTTACATCCTACTTCCCATAAGTGCCATTTTGCTCTTGCACAGAAGCTTACTGAGGGCCCCGCTCAAGCCTCTCCTCATCCTTGACATCTTCCTACATCCTCCTAGAAAGCTGATACTTCTTTCCTCATCACATCTACTGCATATGAAGTTCACACAACCTCCTCTGGATTGTGTAGTGAGTGGATCTTTCCTTAACAAGATCCCAAGTACTCTGATGTCAGAGTCCTGTCTGATGTTAGTAATACCCATATATTCATCGTCTACTTCTGTCTGGTCCCAGGCTAAGTACTCTGAATCCATGACACTTTAATCTACAGCTGCCCTGGGAGGGCAGTGTTATAATGATCTCCGCTTTTGGAAAAAGAAAGTTGAGGCTGAGAGAGTTGACTTAATGTGCCAGCTAGGAATCACAATCAGATTTTTCTTTCTCCAAAGTCCATGTTTTTAACCTCTTTGTTGCATTCTTTTCCACTACCTCAGAAAAGGCAATGGCACCCCACTCCAGCACTCTTGCCTGGAAAATCCCATGGACGGAGGAGCCTGGTAGGCTGCAGTCCATGGGGTCACAAAGAGTCAGACATGACTAAGCAACTTCCCTTTCACTTTCATGCATTGGAGAAGGAAATGGCAACCCTCTCTAGTGTTCTTGCCTGGAGAATCCCAGGGACGGGGGAGCCTGATAGGCTGCCATCTGTTGGGTCGCACAGAGTTGGACACAACTGCAGCGACTTAGCAGCAGCAGCAGCAGACTGCCTGTTTTATAAACATGTGCTTAGGACAGTATCAAGCACGTAGTAGGTGTGTGGAATATGTTGGTTGACTGAGAGAGTGCAGCATCTGGAAGGTATCCTGCTGCCTCCTTGCAGAAACACAGGAATTTAAATTTCCGTAACCAAGCTAAGCTGTCATGGCTACAGAACATAGCTCTTCTGACCCTGCACAGGTATCTAATGACAGCTCACAGTGTGTAAACAGATGTCAGGTTTAAATCAATCTTGCCTGCTGACACCTTACTTTAAAACAGTAATTACATGCTCATTTTAGAATATGCAACCCTAGGCAAATTATCTATCTCCACCTTCCTCACCAAGTTTTAATTTTTTAATATCAATTAAGTTTTTTTTGAGGCACTCACAGCAGGAGACACACACATACAGTGAGGCCAAAACAAAAGAGTGAGCATCTGCAGAAAGTGGAAGAGAATGGAGGGTAGTGAGGCAGCCCCAACTGTAGCAACAGAGCAGGGTGATATGAAAAGCAGATATCATCAAAAACACATAGGCAAGCATGAGGGTCATGGTCAGAGGACAAGGACTCACTGGGCTCAAGGTTGGGCATCCAGGCTTGGTCAGATGCAGAAATACTGGCAGGTCCAGCAGGGACAGGCATGATACCATGCAGAGAATCCAAGGGGGATCTGCTCAGTCATGCTCTGAGCTCTGCAGACTTACAGATTGTTTACCTGCCCATTTGAGACTCCTTAGTACCCCATGCCTGAGACAGAGATCCATCCCCAATGTCAGTGACATCTCCTCTTCCACCTCCCACCAACAGATACCATTGCAGGAGGACAGACATTCCCTTGTTGCCTAGAAGAGAGCAAAGGCTTTTCATTGCATCTTAATTCTTAGCTGTGTGATCACAGGCAAACACTTAAGCTCTCTGAATGAGAGAAGATTAATTTTGGAGCCTGAGAGGTTGTATTTTCATTCAACATTGTGTAACTTTAAGCAAGTTACTTTACATTTCTAAGCTTCAGTTTCTTCAGCTGTAAAATTGATATATTAACTGTTCCTATCTCATAGAGATATTGGGGAGAGTAAATGTTAGGCATGTAAATCTCTTACAATATAGTCTACTATTTAGAAAGTAGTAATTTTCATTCTTTAGGACTTTAATGGGTATAAAATTGACAAGGATGCATTTGAAGTACCAGGTTCCTCCTCCTTTCTATAGGTGTGTATGTGATCAGTCATGCCCGACTCTGAGACCCCATAGACTGTAACCTACCAGGCTCCTCTGTCCATGGGATATCCGAGGCAAGAATATTGGAGGGGACTGCCATTTCCTACTCCAGGTTCTATAGGTACGTTAGCATTTAAACATGGATTCCACGGGCCTACTTTGAGTTCTGTTAGATGGGCAATCCTGGTTGGGAGGCAGAGTACCTGATCTTGGCATCAGTGTTGTATCACTGGCAAAGAGAGCCAAAATGGAAGGAAGGGACCCTAATAGACAGAAATGCAATGGGACAGGCTAACAAATGATAGGATGAGATAGATCTGAGTGAGACCAAGGGCACATGCTCAACCTGAAGACAAAACATTACAGAAAATGGGGAGATTATTATCCAGTTGTACTCAAATCACAGCAAATGTGACTCCATCTCTGCCTTCCCAAATCACACCAATCCAGAGTGGACAGAGGGAGGGACTCCTGCTATCCCAGCCATGGTTAGCTTACTAAAAGACTAAGAGGTTCCTCAAGAGGCAACCTCTTCTCTCGCCTCTGCCTGGTCTTGTGTATTACCCTGTATGCCACCTAGGGCCCAGCACTGGCACTGTTTGTCTTAGGTCTGAACTACTTGCTAAGACCTAGACCACCTTTCTCCTTTTTAGTTTATGCTCCTTCACACCTTCCTAGCTTCTGACCTGCTCCCATTTTCAGACCTGGCTCATCTTCCAAATAGGGCTTTGCACTGGCTCAGGGGCTGCAAATTGGCTTCTCCAACCTATACAATTGCCAAGGCCCCCTCTCTCTGTTGCCACATCTGCCCTGGTAAGGCACTTCCCTTGTGTCCTCCAAGGTTTTGTATCTTCTTCTCAGTATCCCTGAGGGGTCACAGGGTCTCCAGCTCCAAGAGGGAGTCCTCTCTGTACTTCAGATGCATTTCAAACTCTAAAATGCCTCTAAACGATGGGAGATATTGTTCTGCTCCTCACAGTAACATAGCCATTTCTTGAGGTCCAGGATTATTTTTGTTTAATGTTTTGTTTTGTTTACTCAGGACAGAGGACCCAAGTCAGGAATTTAACAGGAAAAAAGTGCTGTGGAAACTCAAAGAAATTGAATGTAGGAGGAAGCTCAAAGAGACTCATGTCTAAAGACTCAGAGACCCCAATGTCTGAGCTGGAAGTACCCTATATGTCCCTCTTTCTAATCTCCTAATTGTATAGAAAGGGACTGTGGTCATTTGACCAAAAGTCCCCAAGTGCAGTGGGATACATCTGGGATTATCACTCAGAATCCCTTTTCCTCACTCACTATGATCCCATCATATGTGTCCCATTTGACCTGGTGGATTTTTGGCCTCTAAGAGTCTCTCCCACAGTGTGTACAGCACTCATCAGGAATCTCTGCTGGTTCGCAGACTGCCCTTCACTCCAACCCAGGTCCATCAGTTGAGTAAGTCATAGCTCTAACTACCTGGCCCTTGGAACTTGGATTTTGTTCCTTGTTTGGCTTCTCCTCCAGTGTTCTGCAATAGTTCCTCAAGTAAAATGTCTCTCCTTGGGCTCCCTGGGACTCACACCTCTAACCTGATCCACTGATAAGTGTCCAGTCTGGGCCCACCTGCTCCCTCAAAAAGGGGACATTTTAATACTCCTTTAAACAATGCTTCACAACTATTTGCCCAAGAGCCCCTTTATCTGTAGGCTAATGGTAGCAGTAAAGACCCTGAGCAGGAGGATGAGACAATGACCAAAGCCACACTTTATTCGAATCTATAGCTGTCAAGGCATGGAAA
This sequence comes from Capra hircus, assembly GCF_001704415.2. NCBI lineage: Eukaryota > Metazoa > Chordata > Mammalia > Artiodactyla > Bovidae > Capra > Capra hircus. The sequence goes on along the minus strand of NC_030822.1, from coordinate 45,171,264 downwards.
GTGTCTCATCAGTGTCTGGAGGCTTATATCTTTCTCCTCCTTCACTCTTTAAATGCCTCTAAATATCCAGGATGAGTAAACTGCTTAAAGAATCTTCAGTAAAGTAGAAGTTGCTGTGCAGATGTCCTCCGAGAGATGAGGTGTCCAGGATTCTCCCAGACAAGTATAGGATGTCTTCCAAGTACTGAAGGGACAGGTTTATAAACACCATCTCCAGTACCTTGCAGGGGACTCAGGCCCAGAGCCAGGCTTCTCCACCCTATGATGAGAAAACCATTATCACTTCATAAGCCTTCTCCCTGTGCCTCCCTGAAAACAACTGCCTGAATGTAGTACTTTGGCCAGGCAACCTCAGCCCCGCTCCCTTCCACAGTCCTGGACAGAAATGAGAGAGAAGCTGCTAAAATCTTTCTGAGAGAGTCAGGTAACTGATATCTGCTCTGGGAGCCATTTTCTTTCTCCCCACCTTCACAAGGCTACAACACCATGGCCTGGGGCTTTCCTAAGAAGGCCACCCTGGGGCCTGGGAGGAGAAGGCACAGTGGTCCCTATTGTTCCTTCCTGGCAAAGAAGGTTCCTGATGAAGTGTATGAGGTCAGGGATGCAGAGGCAAGGCATCTCCTAGAGGGTTTTAGTTCCAGTTCAATTTCGCTTTCAGAAAAGGCTACTTAAAGATTTGGCAAATAGCAAGGTGTCCAGTATTCATGCCTAGAGAAATCCATGGACAGAGGAGCCTGGCGGGCTACAGTCCATGGGGTCGCAAAGAGTCGGACACGACTGAAGCAGATTAGCATACACACATGCACACACAAGGGGTCCTGAGGCCAGAGCAAACACAGATATACATGCACTCAACAGCATCCTTCCTTGTCTTCTGTCCCCTCTCTGATTTACTTGGGAGCTGCCACTGTAACAAGTATTCAGCTGGGCCTAGAGGGGCCTGCGCATTGTGTAGTCCAGCTACCCTCTGGCTGCATCACTCCAGCACCTGAGACAGCAGGAGCACAAAGCCTGCCCCTCCCGGATAGCTGATCCTTCAAAAGAGCTTCAAATGCCAATATCTGAGACAGCCTGCCACACAATGTTTTTATTCATTTATTCATTTGGCACTTGTTTATTGAGCCCAGCAGTTGGACTTGTGAAGAGTAATTGAGATAGTGATTGAGCTAAATAAGCACAAGATCTACTTACAGAAACTTTTTAGATATAGACGTATTATTTTAGAATAATAATCACAGAAACATTTAAGAGTTGCCTTATGCTTGAAAATTAAAAATCATTCTTTCAGAGCTGAAAGGGGCTTTAAATATTACCTAAAGTCATTTCGAAGCCTCATTTTTAAATAAACTTTTTGGCCACATGGGACAGCATGTGGGATCTTAGTTCCCTGACCAGGGATCAAATGCATGCCCTCTGCAGTGTGGAGTCTTAACCACTGGACCTCCAGGAAAATCCTAAAGCCTCAGTTTTAAATGGTAGAAGCTCAGATCCAAAGAGATTGGCATTTACACTGCTAACTAGTGGCTTAGCAGGAACAATGCCAGGTCCTTCAGTCTTTCATTCCAATGGCAAAACTTGGACGTACCAGCATTCACTCACTGACCACCAGCCTCACAGTTTAAAGGTAAGCCTTCCCTTACCACACACCTACTGCTCCTGCTGCTGCTAAGTCGCTTCAGTCGTGTCCGACTCTGTGCGACCCCATAGACGGCAGCCCACCAGGCTCCCCCGTCCCTGGGATTTCTCAGGCAAGAGTACTGGAGTGGGGTGCCATTGCCCTCTCCTCCACACACCTACCTACCCTCCTATTCCCTAATTCCTACTACACCACAGGTGCAACCTTTAGGTTACGCTGTCTAGTCTCTGCCTGTTTCTGAAAGAGCAGCAGTTTTTTGCCTCACAGACACGTGTTTGTTGGCACCCGATCCTTTTACGTTCCCAACCAGGTCACTCTCGACCTATCTGCTGGGAATGCCTGTCTCCCCAAATACGGACTCTGTCCAGTGACTTTGCACCACACAAGGAGGAAGAGATAGTTCTTCCTTCTCATCTTACTTCACCACACATTCCTAATGGAGTGAGATCATCCTTCTTCTAAACATTTTATGATTTTACAGTTAAAATACTAAACGGTTTGGATCCCATGCTTAATCTTTCTTGTAAGTAGTTTTTCCCCAAACATTCAAAACCTCACATAGATGAGGTGTGTGTCCAGGGAGTTGTTCTGTTGGTTCAACATGTGAATGAAGCAGAGAAGTGAGATGTGTGACGTGAGATCACATGCGGAATCCAGGCAAGAATATCTGGGTAGGTATGAAGGCTGTGATTGACTCTGCTCTGCCTTTAAGACTCCTGTCCCCTCTGTTCCCTACCACCTCATACAGTGGCCTCACCAGCAGCCTTTTGAATTGCTACCATCATTTCCTTGCTCAGCTCACTACTTTAAGCTGTCCCACCTCTAATTCATCCTGCATACAGCTGTCATAAGCTGGACTGTGCTCAACTATGTTATTGGCAAAGGCACCATTTAAGTTAAAAAAAAAAAAAAAAGTAGATCATTGTATAATCCTAACACTCTATGCAACTCTACATAGTGGAGTGACGGGCATGGATCAGGCCTCCATAGGAGACTAGGCTTGAGAAGCAACCTCCAGGGACATCTAGAGAAAGATCAGCCTAGGGCACAGCCTCAAACACATGTGAGTGCTAATGAATATATTCTTGGCCTTGGATCCAGAGTGGGTTTATTTCAGGAAGGGCTCAACATTGCTGCTCCAGGACTCAGCAGAGAGGCCTAGAGTCTGCTCCTTCCCTCAGGCTCTCACCTAAGTTATGTCTATGATGTGAAGGACTGGCAGCCCTGTAGACTCGGCACCCCTGCGTGAGGCACAATCTGAACATGATAGTGGTGGGCAGTGGCTTCCCACTGCCTTCTAAACAGAGTTCAAGCCACTTGGAAGGCCTTCTCCAATGAGCGCTACAGACCTGAGGCTGCCATCATGTACCTCCTGCTCTAGTTAATCTGAATTTCCGGCTCCCTACCTCTCTAGTGTTTTGCTCCATCATGCCCTGCTCAAGTCGTTCCCTCTGTGTGGCACATCCATGCCGCAGTGTCTGCAGGCCTAACATCTCCTGCTCCAGGGCCACTGCAACTGAAAGGACCCCTCTCCACCCCTCAGCGTTTACTCCTATTATAGTGATCCAGCCATTTCTGGTATTCCAGATGTAGTCTCCTCAACTCTTGAACTGCCCTGCTCTCCTTGAAAGTAAATGTTATGCCTCATTAAATTTAGAACACCTAAAGTCTCATCCGACCAGTCCATTCTGAAGGAGATCAACCCTGGGATTTCTTTGGAAGGAATGATGCTAAAGCTGAAACTCTAGTACTTTGGCCACCTCATGCGAAGAGTTGACTCATTGGAAAAGACTTTGGTGCTGGGAGGGATTCGGGGCAGGAGGAGAAGGGGACAACAGAGAATGAGATGGCTGGATGGCATCACGGACTCGATGGACGTGAATCTGAGTGAACTCCGGGAGTTGGTGATGGACAGGGAGGCCTGGCGTGCTGCGATTCACGGGGTCGCAAAGAGTTGGACACGACTGAGCGACTGAACTGAACTGAAAGTCCCATGCTCAGACCCTTCAGCTGTCATTAATTTGGCCTCTACCCTGTAAGTTCTCAACTGGCCTCCACCCTCTGATTTGCCAGTGCCTCATCATTTCCTCCACCCCCTGACCTGCTCTGTGCTCCGATCCGACATCTGCCCCCCAACTCTGGGGCACTCTTATCTAACCACTGTCCTCTGACTTTGTGTTTCTCTGTGGCTTCTAAGCAGCCTCCATCTCCAGGGTCCTCTGTCCTCGCTTATACAGGCTTAGAGCTCTGAGATCTTAGAGTCTAGGATTCTGGCTCTGTCATGCTCCAGCTACCTGACCCTGGGCAAGTCACTTAACCTCCAACGGCCTAATTGTCTTCGTCTCTAAAAAGAACAAGTTAACCCAGCTGATCTCTGCGTTCCTTCTCAACACTCAACATTTTCTGGTTCTAAAAATCCAAGTGGTATATGTGTTAATCTTCTATATACACACATTTACACTATCATTATATTTATATTAAAGGGGACATGCAACAAAAGGCAAGCAGCAGTTTTAATAGATTTTCCTGACCTCCCTGTTCCAATGGGCCCTTTCCTTAGGGAGCGCTTGTTTTTCCCGCAGTCTTTGAACCTCTCACAGGCCTGCTCATTATTTTGTTGTCTGAAGTTAGGCAGGAACATTTCTGTGATTAATTAAGCAAAAGGCCCTGGTACTAGTTGTGCAAGAACCATCAGATAATCACGCCTTTGGGGTGCTCACCAGGCCTGGGGAGTGGCCAGGCTGGGGTCCTCAGAGGGTTGATTAACTCTGGGAATCTCAGGCCTGCCCTAGACATGTAGTTACTGGAGACACCGTCCTACTTTATAGAAACAGTCAAAGGCTCACTGTGCAGGGTGATGCAGGCACTGGAGAGTCAGAGCTACAAGGTTCTGCTACTCTGAGGGGCCCATTGGCAGAACTTGGAGACTAGTGAAACAAAGTTTAAAACAAGGACTTTCAAGCTTTTCCTGAGGAGTCTACAATCCACAGCAGCATAAGAAGCAAGCAGTGGGACTCCACCTCTGATTCAGCTCAGCTTTGATCTGTGTATCAGTTTTCTAGGCCTGCTGACACAAAATGCCATCATTGAATGGCTTAGGACAACAGAAAGGCATTCTCTTATGTCTCTGGAGGCTAGAAGTCTGAACTCAGTGTGTCGGTTATGTCAGTTCCTCCTGGAAGCCCTGCAAGAATGCACCCTCTCTTTGCTACCGGTGGTTGCCGCCAATTCGTTGCATGCCTTGCCTTGCAGACACATGGCTCCCATCTCTGACTCTGTCTTTGCTGGGCCTTCTCCCCTATGCGTCTGTATCTCTGTATCCAAACCTTCCTCTCCTTTCTTTTATAAAACCCCAGTCATTGAATTTAGCATCTGCACTATCCAGTATGAATTTAAGTTGATTATATCTGCAAAAACTATTTCTAAATAAGGTCATGTTCATGGGTACCAGGGATTGGGACTTGAGCATGTGTCTGGGGGAGACAGTTAAACTCCCTATAACTTGCCTTTTGTATTGAGCATCTGAATTAGATTTCATTTGATTAAAGCATTCTATAACTAAAATAAAGTTAGAAATCAAGGTTGTAAAATATTGGCAGGATTGTGATAGAAATCTCCCTGCTCTAGAATCTCCATTGAGCCTGGAATGCCAGTCTCCTAAGGACTCAATGGGTAGAAAATTGCTCCTCTGACCACTCTTCACTGTGGGCCCTGCCCCAAACTTTGGTCAGTTGTTGAAGTCAGGATTCTGTCAGAGAAGCAGAACCTTGTGCAAGGTGACTAAGCAGACTCTGTAAGGCTGTCATCTTCTCATCTGACGCTGGAGCTTGAACAGTGTAGACAGGGAGGGAAGACAGACGTAAAGCGGGGACAGCAAGAACAAACCAGAACCCAGAAGCATTTGCTGGAACCCTTGAGGACAAACCCAAACCACTACGGTTCTTGTGACCTCTGACCCTGAGGGTATGAATATTCTGCAGAAACCAGGGCTCAGGGAACTAAACACACACACCTGGCCCAAGAGTATGAGAAACTGAAAGACGATCCAAGGAAGGGGACACAGTGGCGGGCCTGTCGTGGCCTCGCACCAAGGAGGTGAACCGACAGACAAGGGACAGTGGGTGTGGCTGCTTCCTGCCAAGAATTTCACTGGGAGCCCACCCTGACTGGACACAAAGGAAAAGGAATCCTGGGAAGCGTAGTTCAGCCCAGCCAAGTCGGTACATTACAGAACCGATTCCCTCCGTCAGTTCCCTCAGACTCCCTGTCCCTCTCTCAGTGGACTGTGAATTCGGGACTGAGACACAGCTCTTACTCATCTCCATAACCCCATGCTGTGAACAGTACCTAAGATTCAATTCTTAGGAGCTCACAGAATGATAATCAAATTGCAGAGACCTGAACCACGGAGACAGATGTCCACGGCAGGTGCCAGAATAATCTTGGTATTTCAACTAGACCAGACTCAATAACCATCTACTGAGCACCAACTGCATGCTAAAAACTATGCTATCATCGATACTGCCTGCTTAATTCTGTGACAATGTTGTAAGGAAGGTACGTGCCTCTTTCTTTTCAGATAACAAAATCAAGCTTCAGGGAGATTAAGTCATTTGTTTGAGGCGATGTATCAAGACAAAAGCAGGTTTAAGTTTAAATCCAAATCTTTAGAAGACATGTCCACTTCAGGCTCAGAATTGGCTAAGTAATCTTCATCCCTGCTTTCAGGCAATATTAAAAATAACAGTATCCTACATTCTAACATGTATACTGTCATGTAAGAATTGAATCGCCAGTCCATGTCTGACGTAGGGTGCAGCTTGCTTGGGGCTGGTGCATGGGGATGACCCAGAGAGATGTTGTGGGGAGGGAGGTGGGAGGGGGGTTCATGTTTGGGAACGCATGTAAGAATTAAAGATTTTAAAATTTAAAAAAAAATTAAAAATTTAAATAAATAAATAAATAAATTTAAGCAGGAAAAAAAATAAATAAATAAAAAATAAAAATAACAGTAGCATAACTCATACAGGAGAAAATCTAATTTGACTTTGAAAGGCTGGACCCAGTCTCAGTGGTACTCTGAAGAAAGTGGAAAATGTGGTGCCAGAGGCAATTAACTCTGAGTAACAGAAACTTTTAGCAAACCAAATGGGCCACATGCTAGTGTAGAAGAGGCTGTTTCCAGGGGAAGATGAACTTGCAAATGAATCTCAGACCTGGCTATGTGTTTACTAAATTAATTAATAAAAAGGGTTTTTTTTTTGTTTGTTTGTTTGTTTTTCAGAAAACTCCACCAGAGAGAGATGACAAGCAGCTAATGAAGGGTGAGAAAAGCAAGGAAAAAAAAGATAGGAAAAAAGAATCAGAGGAATAGTTCTTTCCCTAGAAGCCTTCCAGGTGGGGAGACTGGATGAAATTCAGGAAAGAAAATGAAGATTGGCCATCTTGAGCTGAATTAGATGGATGGGTTACAGAGAGGGTCTGAAATATCAATTCCAAAAATTGTTTTTCCTGTTTCCCTCCAGCAGAAGAAGGAGTTAGGGGGTTACTGGGAAGTTTGGGCTTAGGGACTTCCTGAGAGTATCTGTGGAACTAACAGGTTTAGATCTTAAAACAAGTTCAGTTAGAGAAAATGATAAAGTAGGGGGAGAAAAATGGCTTGTCAGAATGATAAAGTCATCTACAAGAAAAGATGAATTTCTCTGGCAAGAGAAGTCAAGAAATAAAAGTAGAACATGAAAGTAAATATATACCAAATGAAATAGGAAAACTAACCAACTATGGGGGGCAGGGAAGAGATTAAATAGATTCTACTCTTTTACAATCCTGTTTGAAGTGGCATTTTTGGATAGGCCGTAGTCCTCTGCCAACGCAAAGATGCTCTCAGCTATCCTGAGCTGGAGGATCCATGAGAACTCCAGAGTCTCCTGAATTACACAAGCAGAGCAGAGGGAATCAGCAGCACTGCGTAGGCTTACGTGTCTCTCATCTTCCAGTGCTCCATCATCCCGTAGCACAGAGAAAGGTGTCTCATGGAGGGCTTTTCTGAAAGCCTCTTGAAAGCTGCACCTTAAAAGGATGCCTAGAGAAGAGTATCACTTGTGCTGATGGCCTCAGAAACAAAGCTGGGTGTTCCTATGTCCCCTTTCTTCTGAGGTTGGGCATGGCAGAGGGTGGGCAGTGACATGTGAAATTTGGACACTTTTTATCTTTCTTCATCTCTACAAATCCCTTAGGATGGAAGGGGAAGTCTCTTCTTTTTCTGTCAGGTCTAGACCTCCCCTGGACAAACTTCTGTGATCTTGTCCACAAAGCCCATCTTTTCATACATAAAGAAATAGAAAAAGGACATTAGAAATATTTTTCTTTGTAATTTCTGTATAGTAGGCCCCCTTATCTGTAATTTTGCTTTCTATGTAACAGTTTCACTTACCCACAGTCAAATGTGGTCAAAATATATTAAACGGAAAATACCATAAATGACCAGTTTATAAGTTTTTAATTGTATGCCCTTACAAGTAGCATGATGAAATCTCATGCCATCTCATTCCATCCCACACAGGATGTGAATCATCCCTTTGTCCAGAGTGTCCTGCCTGCCCATTAGTCACTTAGTAGCCACCTTGTTTATCAGATCAACTGTTGTGGTATTAGAGTCAAAAAAACCTTGTTTTGGGCTTCCCTAGTGGCTCAGTTGGTAAAGATTCCACCTGCAATGTGGGAGACCTGGGTTTGATCCCGGGGTTAGGAAGATCCCTTGGAGGAGGACATGACAACCCACTCCAATATTCTAGCCTGGAAAATTCCATGGACAGAGGAGCCTGGCAGGATACAGTTCATGGGGTTGCAAAGAGTCCGATACAATGGAGCAACTAAGCACAGCATAGGACAACCCTTATTTTACTTAATATAATGGCCTCAAAGTGATGAGAGTAGTCATGCAGGTGACTCAGATATGCCTAAAAGAAGCTATAAAGTGTTTTCTTTAAATGAAAAGGTTGTTTATGTAAAACAAGGAGACTGTCAGGTATTTCTCCAGCAAAAATGGGTTCAAGGTCAACCAAGAATTGCAGTTTGAAGTCTGCAACCGTGATGAGTCACATGCAAGTTCCCAGACAGCAAGGAGAAGAGAACTCTATTTAAAGAGGGGAGAAAGAAGTTGGGAAGACTATAGTAAACAGAGTTCATTGGAGAAACTGAGAGTTTGAAGTACAGTGGCTTTTCATTGACTGAACTGTGACAGTTTCAATTGGCTGAAATCTTGACAGGCAAGAAGAGGAAGTCTTTCTTCTGCCCATTGGGCTCTGTTATCATCATACGTTGTAAGAAATCTTCCTCCTGTCTTCCCAGTTCTATCTTAAGTGAGGTTTCTGTTTATTAGTTTTTACATTGCCCATTTTTGATTAAGATTTTTCTCTGAAAGCACCACTGATCAAGACATTAAAGATCGTCTGAAGCATTGTGTCATCGCCAAAAATTTGGAAGACAAACTTTCAAAGTTTAGATCTTCATATATACTCCATTTTCCAGATGTTACATGACTAAAGATGAAATTCCTAGCTGACCCAGTGTTTTTTTTAATTTTAATATATTCACCATCATAGACACCATTATTCATGTATAATCAATTTTGGTTAATGTTTTATTTTTCTTTTTGTCTTCATCAAGTTTTTTTTTGTATAATTTTATGTTAAAACCTATATAAATAAAAATATACTCTTCATCCCATTTTTCTCACATTAGTTTGCATTTGTTAAACTTGTATTTTATTCAACCATATGTCTTGCTTCTTTCTGAGTCACTTTTTTTCATATAATGTTTTTTTTTAATTTGAGGTTGCTACTTAATAGAAACATTGAACCAACTTGCAATGGTAGTAAAAACTGTTGTACTTCTATCATCTTTTTAAATGTTTCCTGTGGTTGTCTTATCCTCTTTTCAGTTTTATATTTTACCATTTGGGCTGAGTTTTACTGATTTAAAACAGATAATAATGGTTACTTTAATATCAAAAAATAACTTTGAGTATATGGTTTTCCAACTGTCAACATTTATTATAAAACCATGCTTATTAATTCTCTTTTAAAAGATGGTGAAATTTCACATTTTTAATTCTTCTTGTTCTTCCCTCCTCCTACTATACCCTTTGGCTAAGAGCTGCTTTTATGATTAGTTTATTACTCCCTCATTTTACAGGTCTAAATTTATCAGGGCTAGCGCTATATGAGTTTTATTTTATAACCAAATCATAGACCTAATGTTGGGTTTACATTTGACCCCTAATCCTTTTACAGAATGTATTTTCCATTCATAAGTACTCTGTTTTGAGTAATTTTTTGGTTGGCTAAAGCACAGGTCTTCAGAGCAGGTTATGAGTATTTTGGGGAATATCAAGACTTTTCAATGGCTATACGGGTAGAGGTAGCTTGAATGCAATCATTTTCCAGATCTTTAAATTCCACATACACTTTTTTTCTATAATTTATCTGCTTGAAAATTCTCTCACTGAGGCTTTAGACAAGCTCTCCTTTCCATCATCATTTAACTCTCATCTTTGGCCAAACTTTTCACACATCTAGTATCTCCCTATAGTTCTACACTTCCTATAGAACTAATCCATAATATGAACTTCCTAGACATGAAATATATGGATAATTTAAAATATTTGGTAGTAGGGAAGCTCATTTAAGCAAGAAACCATAAACTTACTGCTTTCTTTCTTACTATTTTTCCAATAAAACTACTTTTTGCATTTATTATTTTTCAAATGTTTTAACATATTTTTTTGGATCATGTGCACACTAATCATTACAATGATGTCAATTCAGAATAAGTCTTTCAACCCTTAGGACCATATATTGCCAGTAAATAAAAATAAATTTGTGTCCATATTTTTAGTTGTAGAGAAGTATAATAGGGAAGTTTTATATATAGTTCTAATAGTAAGTAAGTAATAACAGTCAATAAAAGATTCCTGAGCATAAAAATATATTACACTAACATATAATTCTTGGAGGACATAGAATAAATAAAGGAAAGGAGAAAAATAATGCAGAAGTTCTAACAGCTCAAAAAAGAGTTTATTATTTTCTTGTAGATGATTTTTGTTGTTCAGTTGTTCAGTCACTAAGTCGTGTCTGACTTTTTGTGACCTCAGGGACTGCAGCATGCCAGGCTTCCCTGTCCTTCACTATCTCTCGGAGTTTGCTCAAACTCATGTCCATTGAATGGAAGATGCCATCCAGCCATCTCCTCCTGCAGGTAGAAAATCCCTATGGTTTTTATATTCCATTGAATGCCACTGTCTGTATATTTTTTAAGTGAAGTAAAATATTCATTTAAAAATATTCATATGGCCCAGCGCTACCTCAGTATTTATCCTAGAGAACTAAAAATATATGCTCATACAATGACCTGTTTGTAAAAGTTCATAGCAACTTTATTCATAATCATCAAAAACTAAAAATAGTCCAAATGCCCTCAGCTGGTGAATAAACAAATAGTGTTACATCCGTACAATGGAATACTGCTCAGCAATGAAAAAGAACAAACTTCTGATGTATATGCAACATGTAACAAGATGGATGGCTCTCAAACATATTATGTTGACTAGAAGAAATCAGATACTAAAGGCCATATACTAAATGATTTCATTTATATGTCATGCTGAAAAAGGAAAAACTAGAGACAGAAATCAGATTAGTACTTGACAGGGGCTGGGTGGAAAAAGAAATTGACTCTAGAGTGCACAGTGGTACTTTCTAGGAGAAAAAAACTTTCGTTCTCTTGATTAATGTGGTGATTATATGACTACATACTTTTCTCAAAACCCAGCAGACTATATACATCTGAAAAAGAGAATTTTACTCTAAGTTATATTTAATAAAGCTGACATTTTAAAAAAGTTAATATTTATTTTTATGTCATTTACAACTATTATAACTTATAATGCAAAATTTTAATCAGTTAAAATATATGAAGACATTTTTGATAGCATTCTTTTTAAACAGTAGGCAAATAAAATTGAAAACCACTGGGCTTTGCAAAAAAATGAGTATCTGACAACATATTTGTGTGTGCATCTAAGGTGAATGATAACTTAGCTGAATACAGAATTTCTGGCACATAACATGTTGTCTGTAATATCAGAGTTATTGTTCCTTGGCTATCTGAGTTTTAGTTTTCTGGTTAAAGAACATGATCAGGCTAATTCTCTTTAGGGAGTTTGATTTTATTTATTTCCTACATGGATACATGTAGGATATTTTCTTTGCCATCAAAATTTAAATATTCAGTAGGACAAATATGTTAATCATTTTTAAAGTTAGTTTTGCCTAGAGCGCTTTTCAATTGGAAAACTGTAAATTTGTTTTGCAATTAAAATACAATTGACTTGCAACATTGGATTAGTTTCAGGTGTACAGTGATTCAATATTTTATACATTATGAAATGATCATGATAAGTTTAGTTACCATCTGTTACCATATAAAATACTTCAATACTATTGACTATATTCCCTATGATGTACATTACATTATTCTGTGATTTACTTCTTTTGTAACTGGAACTTTTATCTCTTAATCTCCTTTACCTATTTTGCCCATCTTCCCATCCTTGCCTTCCCCCCAACCACCAGTTTGTTCTCTGTATCTACGGTTCTGCTTCTGATACAGGAGAGAAGGAGTTAAGACACAACCTTTAAAAGAATCACATAGCCATTGAGAAATACGGTATAAACTGGTTGGAATCAACAATCCAACATGGTGGATGATTCAATTTCCAATAAACCTTGAGCCTCATTATATGCTCATTATAATGCATTAGCATGCTAAATGACATACTCACAGGTGTCATACAGTTCCAAGGACTACCATAAAAGGCCAAAACATGGGCAGTGGCCCAAATCCTAGAAATCCTGTTTCTCCAAAATAGTTGGAATAATCCTCCACTCATTAGCCTATAAAATTACCAAGTCCATAAAAATTAACCATCCCACATTTGGGGGCCTTTAGGCGTCTGAGAATGTTTACACTGTCTGTGGAGCGCATTTTTCCCAGGACCATTCACACCTTTTGAGACAGACTGCATTCTGTCTTTGGAATGTGTATCTCTCTAAATAAATCCACCTCTTACCCATCACTTTGTCTCTCACTGAATTCTTTCTGCAATGCGGCATAAAGAACCTGAGCTTTATTAAGTCCTAAGACCACATGTGTGATTTCAATTAAAAGACAGTGGGTTCAAGTCCCACTCTGAGTTGTACAGCTTCATTTGTGTCATTATGTTTGTTCATGTGCTTTGTTTTTTAGATTTCATGTGCAAATCAAAATACATGGTATTTATCTTTTTCTGACTTACTCTACCTAATTCCCTTAGAGTCAATTCATGTTATCACCATGGCAGGATTTTACTCTTCTTATGGCTGATAATATTCTATTTTATGTGTGTGTATGTGTGTGTATCGAAGCTGAAACTCCAATACTTTGTCCACCTGATGCGAAGACCTGACTCATTTGAAAAGACCCTGATGCTGCAAAAGGTTGAAGGTGGGAGGAGAAGGGGATGACAGAGGATGAAACGGTTGGATGGCATCACTGACTCAATGAACATGAGTTTGGGTAAACTCCGGGAGTTGGTGATGGACAGGGAGGCCTGGTGTGCTGCAGTCCATGGGGTCACAGTCAGTCAGACATGACTGAGCGACTGAACTGAACTGATGTGTGTGCATATACACTCCAAATATTCTTTATCTATTTATCTAATGATGTACATTTCAGTTGCTACAGTGTTTTGGCTATTATAAACAATGCAGCAATGAATATAGAAATGCATCTATCTTTTTGAATTTGTGTTTTCATTTTCATACCCAGAAGTAGAATTCCTGGATTTTATGATAGCTCTATTTTTAATTTTTTGAGGACCCTCCATACTGTTTTCCACAGTGACTGTACCAATTTATGGCTAACAGTGCATGAGGGGTCCCTTTTCTCCATATCCTTGTCAACACGTTATTTCCTGAATTTTTCATAATAGCCACCCTAACAGGTGTGAAGTGAAAATCTCATTGTGGTTTTGATTTTCATTTCCCTGATGATCAATGATGTTGAGCAACTTTTCTTGTGCTTGCTAGCTGTCTGTATGTCTTCTTCGGAAAAATGTCTAGTCAGGTCCTTTTCCCACTTTTTAATAAGATTGCTTATCTTTTATATATTGAGTTATATGAATTCTTTATATATTTGGGATATTAACTCCTTCTCAGACATATCATTTGCAGATGTCCTCTTCCATTCAACAGACTACCTTTTTGTTTTGTTTATGGTTTCCTTCCCTGTGCAAGTTTTTAGATTTTGTGTCTTACTGCTTCAGACCCATTTTTTTCTGGTTCGTATAACGGAAACCCAAAATATCTATACATTAGACTTCTATTCTCTGCCCTCCACATCTATCGATTTAGAGCCTAATATTTTAATCTATCTTATTGTTCACATTTTAAGAGAGATTCTCACACACATTTGTCATCTATCTCACTGACTAGATTTTTTGCAATGCTTATTTTGTTCTTTAAAGCTTTTAATATAATTTGAGTTTTGCCCGTGCATTTTTAGCACTCTTTTTTCTTATCCAGTTCCCTTTTGCAGTTTTGCCTTTCTCTCAGTTTGCTTCATTTCCAGTCTTGTGGCTTATACAGAACTTTATTAAAACCCCAAGGAAGAAAGAGTAAAACATTCACTTCTGTTTCTGCTTTCACTCAGCCCATTCAGAGCTATGTTTTTCTTTATGTTACAGATTATTTTGAATTGGTGTTTTCTTTTATTGTTGTGTTTTAGATTCTTGTTCTTGAATGACAAAAGCTCTTTCAAAATCAGATATTTATGAAAAGAGAGGGTAGTTGAAGATACTCCTTTGGATTGTCTCACTGCCCCACTTGATGTAGTTAGAACTTTCCTTTTAGAGTGTAAGATGTAGGTCTAGATAGACGTCATTTTGTATGATTTTTTCAGAGATGCAGCTGCCTGGGAGGGCCCGGCCCGAAAGCAGTCCCAGTGGGAAGAAGTGTCCTTCACATCCTAGTGTTTGTCAGAAGGTGCTGCAAGACCACCAGACCATATTAGCTTTTTTGTTGGACTGATCAATATTTCAGGCACCCCAGACCTTTGGCTTGGAGTCAAAGAAGTGCTGGTACCCATCAGCTTCATCTTCCTGTATATTGCTCATATACTGGTGATCTAGCTACCACGGCAAATTTCACTGCAGGTCAGTGCCCCCCCAACTGTTGTGAACATGATCCGCATGGTCAATCATTAGCATTTTAAACCAGGAGAGCGCACAAGTTTCTTCAATACTCTCTTGCCAGACCACCATTCACTTCCTCAGGAGAACATGTGAGGGTTAGACTTTGAGCCCTCCTTCAATCTAGCCCCAGCTGCATTCTATGCAATAGAAGCTTCCTGAAACTTTTGTGGATAACATTCTCTTTAGGTTCTAGGTACAGGTTTTTAATTTATCTTTCTTAAACCATTAAAAACATTTCTAAAACATTTAATTTAGGACTTGAAAATGGGGCATTTGGTATCTAATTTCAACACTCTAGCTCAGAAATCTGCTTCTGCTTTCAAGCATGGGTAACTGAAAGGTTAGGTAAAAAATTCAGAAGAGAAAATGGTGACTAGATGAGAGCCTGGAAGCTCTGCCATGATAACTGTGACAAAAATGTGATGTGCCATGTTGAAAAGAGCTACTCAGACCCCCAACCAGGACTCCAGTCCCAACCATGCCCCTGTGTAAAGTGCTTTTATCTGACCTCCACTTAACTGACTCACTGGATTAAGACACTCTTCAGTCCCTCTGAAAAGCACTGACTGATTCCCTCCACACCCTGAATTTCAGCAGCCAATAGTGTGCTCCCCATCAGGCTCCACACAACTGCTCTCATCATTGTGTGTGCTCATCTGCCAACCTGTCTGTGCCACTAGTACATGTTTTTAACTGTATACTTAACAAAATATCACACAATCAAGTAAATAAAAACAGGGGGAAATTTTGCCTCTATGAACACTAAGCTAAATGGAAGAGTTGGGAAGGAAAGCTGCTAAAGCAATATATTGCTGTGAATTATAAGAAAACTCTAACAGATCTGGAAAGTTAAATGGTAAAATCTGGAAGGATTCTTCTTTCAAATGGCTTTGATTGTATCAATAAATCTATATGCACTTTAACAGAATCAAAACTTAGGATCAGATATGATACATTATAGAAATGATTGATGCAAGGAAGATGGTTCAGAAATCTAGTTAAATGAACATACATAAAAGAAGTCTTATTAATAAAATTATGAAGCTGTCAATCTGTTCAGGCTGCTATAATAAAATACCATGGACTAGGTGACTTGTAAACAACAAACATGTATTCCTCATAATTCTTAAAGGGTGGGAAATCTAAGATCATGATGCCAGCATAGTAGGTGTGGTAGCCAGGCTTATTTCCTGGTTCATAGATGTTATCATGTTTCTGTGCTGTCACATGTTCAAAAGGGACTAAAGATCTCTCTGGGGCATCTTTTACAAGGGCACTAATCCTGTTCATAGGGCTCCACCCTCCTGACTTAAGTATCAAAGTCTCCATCTCCTAATACCAATCCCTCTTAGAGCTAGGATGTCAACATATGAATTTCCAGGGGATGCAAGTATTCACACTATAGCTCTAATGTGCATTTATTTTGCTGGTTATCACTATTGCTATATAAGACTGTCCAACGGCAGTCCTCTCGGTATCAATCTCTTTCTTTCATTCTCCTTCTCTCTCTCTCCACCCATTCCGTCGTCCCCCTCATCTCCGTCTGTCTTTCATAGTTTCTCTTTCTGTCACAGATCTATTACTACCTTTGCCCCATCTTTCTGTTTCTCTGTATATGACTTGTGTGTTTTCCCTTTTCCCACTTCCTCCCGCAGAGATATGACTGTCCCCTGCTCTGGATGCTACAGAATAACCAATGGAACATGAGGAGTAGGCTACTGAGTAACTCAGGCAAAGCCCACAGGCATTTTCTAGGGAACCACTGTTAAGCCAGGCTCTACCTCCTCTGTTCCAATATCCCAACTGCCTTATTCAGAATCAAACCTTCATTTTGTGCCCAGTATCTGGAATTCAGGCCTGGAAATTTTGAAGAACAGACATAGAGAGAACATATATTAAAAATTCTGTCATCAGAGTCTGCCTTGGTTGATCAGAAAGTCTATTAAGGTGTAGAATCATAAGAAAATACATATTCACTTCAATCTATTTGATGGTGTGATTAAACTTGGTGAATGATGTCCTTGAGGAAACACTGCCCTTCCCCCAGTGGCCCTCAGTTGGAAGGAGAACCCTCAGCAGCAGAGACCAGGTTTTGAACTATATCTGTATTTCTAATGTGGTTCTATCCTCATTCTAGAATCTGAGGACAGAATGACCAAATCAAAGCATCTGGTGTTGTGGAAAGCATATAAAATGTGAAATAAGACAGAATTCTAAGACCTTGGGGAAGTTCTTTACTTCACACTCCATTTTCTCATCTATAAAATAGACATACCATATCTCTTAGGACTCTTATGAGGACTGAATGAGATTAAGACATGCACAATGATCAACCAATTGGTTCGGCCACCCAAGCAACAAATCCTGCACTAAATATGTTTGCAATAAATCCTGGAAGAGTCCTCTTCACTTCAAGATTATGGATACTGTACATGTACCCCACTGTTCACTGCAGCACTATTTATAATAGCTGTGGAAGCAACCTAAATGTCCATCAACTGAAGAATGCATAAAGAAGATATGGTATGCATAAACAGTGGAATATTACTCAGCAATAAAAAAGAAAAGTAATGTCATTTGCAGCAATATGAATAGACCTAGAGATTGTCAGACTGAGTGAAGTCGGACATAGAAAGACAAATATCATATGATACTGCTTATATGTAGAATCTTTTTTTTAAAAAAAAGGTATAAATGAACACATTTACAAAACAGAGGTAGAGTCACAGATGTAGAAAACAAACTTCTAGTTAAAAGGGGATCCAGGTGAGAGGAGGGATAAAATGGGAGACTGAGACTGACATATATACCCTGCTATACATAAAATTGGAGAAGGCAATGGCAACCCACTCCAGTACTCTTGCCTGGAAAATCCCATGGACAGAGGAGCCTGGTAGGCTACAGTCCACATGGTCGCAAGGAGTCGGACACGACTGAGTGACTTCACATACATAAAATAGATAACTGATAACAGCCTGCTGTACAGCACAGGGAACTCTACTCAATACTCTGTAAAGGCCTATATAGGAAAAGAATCTTTTAAAAAGTGGATATATGTATACATATAACTGATTCACTTTGCCGTACATCAGATACACTTTGCTGTGCAGCTGAAACTAACACAACATTATCTATACTCCAATGACTTTTTTTTTTTTTTAAGATTATGGCTACTGTAGATCCTAAACCATATGATCACAGGACTCCAAGCACTGAGGTTCACTGCATAAAGATATCAGCAACCTTGAGAGGTATTGTGTACAGGGAGGCCTAACAATTGAATTGAGGTATATGGGTGTTGTCTGAGCTGATTATGCTGTAAGAATCTGCCCTTCAGACTTTTTCATGGATAGAGCTAGTATATTGCATTCCATACCTGTTCTACAGCACTAGGGATTTGGAACGGAAACTTCCTCTTCCTCTCTATACAACTTTACACAAAGATGATGCCCCAGAGGAAGAAGAAGGATCATTCTTCTACCAAGAAAGGGCATGTGAGCAATTATGCTACCCTGATGGAAAATTTCAGTCCTATTTCTCCCTTCCCTCTCAACACACACATACACAGCATCTTGTCAGTTATACAAACAAAAATGCCTCTTGAAACTGAATATCTGTGATAGTAGAACATAGTTAAGAGTGTGGGCTTTGGAGTCAGACACACCTTGGTTTAAATCTGGATTCTGCCACATAAGTGCCTGTGTGAGGTTGGGAAACTCAGTCATCCTCTCTGAGCCTGACCCAAATGTCAAACAAGACTAATAGAAACAACTGTGCGGGCTAGTGTTTAAATAAAGTGATACTGTACTGCTTGGCTTACAGCACCTGGCAACCACGGCAACACTCAGTCAGTAGTAGTAGTAACAGCAGCAGCAGCAGATACGGTTATCAGTGATGTTGTTGATGCTGTTACTGCCTGACTCGGGATGCCAGCACCAGCTTCCTAGGCAGTGAAGGAAAAGGACAAAACAGGCAGTTCTAAACATGGAATCATCCCAAAGTGACGGTCCACTTGGGCTTTTTCTCTCTTTTCTTCTCTCTCAAAGGAGAGGACTGAGTGTTTTCACAGTCTTCACAGGATAGGCATGAAATCTGCACCTAACTTCTGTACCGAGCACCCACACCAGTGATACACGTGGCAACAGACACACTGTGAGCCTCTCAACATTTAGGATTCTGAAATGGAAATGATGGATGACTTTATTCTACACCCTGGCAATCTCAGCCCTTCCAACAGTTCCAACAGCTTCTAGTCATAACCCTGTGATTTGAGAACAATGAATCTTAATATAATTGAGTTAACTGTATCATTTTTAATGTAAGACAATCTTGATTACAGCCAAAGGGCACCATTAATACACTGAAGGAATGGCCGAGATTTTAGCATGTGAATGTTGTACAGAAAATAGAACTAATTAGCACTAATTTAATTCGAAGATTAAAGAAAATTCTGCTTTTAATTTTTAATTTAAGACAAACCATTTTACTTCGAACAAAGAAAGAATAATAAGTACATTTTTTTCCATCTGAAAGGCAATTTTTACTTTTGCATTATTACACTAATATGGGACTATGGGAATCCTGACCCCATTAGAGATCAAATAATCAGCATTTAATTATTGACAGCAAATTAATATTTAATAAAGACACAAGGGTTCCGGTATATGAAAGAAAGGCACCAAGGTTCTGCTGACCCAGAAACGTCCAGAAGGTCCCTTAGTCAGAACGTGATCTCCTTGCTGAGGGTAGCAAGTCAGGATCCCCAAAGGGTCCTGGCAATTTATTTCCATCCCAGCTACCAAGATGAGGAGCAGAAAGACCAGAGTCTGAGCAATTGCCCCTTCCAGTTCCTATTCCACCGCCCCCTCCACAACGGTTCTTCCTTAATCAAGCACTTAAGCTAAATAATACATCAAATGTCATAACCAAAAGGAGGACAGTCATAATAAAAAAATAATAAAAGAAGTGGCCAATCCCCCTTTTTATTCTGCAAAATAATACTGACTTTTCTTTGCTGTGGGACTGCCTGTCAGGGATAATTTCTAACCAAAGAAGACATAATGGATTTACAATGAAACTCTGATGCTTTCCCCTGGCCTCACAAAGATTCTGAAAATAAGTACTATTACATTAGCAGTCCAAGGAAAGCCAAGAAAAAGCCAAGAAAAAGCTGTTAGGCCATTTCCTGAGAAAGCCAAGGCAGTGTGCAGAGAATGGCCTGTGGGTGACCTGGTGTTGGATCTAAAACCTATCTGCACTCCCTTCAAATCTCAGCGATAAAAATCAGACCAGGCCTTCTCTGGACTTGTTGAAGTGATGGCAGCTGGCCTGGAGTAGAATGTCCTTAAACCAGGCTAGAGGACTGTGTACTCAGCATGGGCTGCCTGACTCCAGGCCTCAGTCTCTTAAATCACTTCAGGTAGACAACTTCAGGGCTTAAAATGCAAGGCAAATCCAGCCTAACAACTTGCAGATGCCAGGCTAGACTGACACGCAGGGTCTGTGTTAATTCTGACCTAGGGAGCTCTCACTTGGCAGTTCCATTCAGGCCTTTGGTTCCACTCTACAGCGCAACTCAGTCTTGGCAAGCTCTAAATACCCTGTGTTTTATTTCTACCAATTCCTCATTGATAAGCTATACAAGGAAAGTTAACAAGCAGATACTTTAGTGGACACTCTCTGTCTGGCCTGATTCCATGTTATAGAGAGAGAACACAGCAGGTAGACTAAAGCGTATGTATTGTGGCTGTTTGGACAGGGAGGCAAAAGGTGGATGCCTGATGGTATTTGTCTGCCTCTCAGTGTGTTGATTTTATAATGTTTGAATAAAGCAAGCATGGGATTTAGCGAGAGAAAGGAAGTGGGCCTGAAATCATGGGGTGATCCAGAAGGTAAGAGGGGCCTGTAGTAGAGACACTATCTACAACAGGCAGCTACAAATAAGGTTATACAACGAAGGGGAGGCTTTTCAAGCAAGACTAAATGAAACAGTGCATGACGAATTCTTAGCACATTAGTGCTAGATAAACCATAGCTATCAGTATCATTTTTATTGGCCAAGATCTTTCTACTGTTTTTTCATTGGGGTGACACTGAGTTGACAGGACCCATAGTACTAACCTAAGCCAACCCCTTCTGAATGGGTAGGTGGACGTTCAGGGAAATCAATTGGTGACTTGAGGTTGCACAGTGAGTAAGGCAGAGCCAAGGCACATATCTGCATTGCTTCAGCCAGTCTGGAGTTTTCACCGGGAACCTTCCCCAACCCTAGGCTGGGACCTACAAGAGTCAGCAGATGAAGGAAACTGAGGCAGTGCCAACTTTGTATGCTGGACTTTGCTGGGCCTCAACTGGGATTGAACTCCAAACTCTGAGGCTATCTCTGGTAACGTTCTCCTAACATATTCCCATGGGACCTAACAGCAAAGACCAAGGACGAAAACGGTCAGTACATCTGGAAGAGACTTCCCAAATGGTCATTTCCAAGGGACAGCATCTGGCTCCAGAGTGCTGCTAGCAAACCAGTCCCTGGAACTCCCTAGCCACCAATGCATTTCCCCGCAAAATAGCTCCAGGGCCAAGAGAGGGACCTCATAGAGCTGTTCTCTCTAGTTTGACTCTTGCATGAAGTAACAGTTGTATGTAGGATAAGCCCAGGCCTGGAAGAGACAAGCACAGAACTTTGCAGACGATCTCCAGCTTTTGCCCAACCACTGCAAAGGCATCTTCACGTGCTTCTAAAGGCAGCAGACTTTATGACATGGTTTTATCTGCTTCTTGCTCTAACCCAGGAGCTAAGGTAATAATAGCTTATACAGGCCACTGTATTCTCTCCCAGTATCAACATTTTGCTTGTATCCTGGGCCTGTGTACCCTTGGATCTATTCTCTTCCTTTTTGGGGGGTTCTGGCCTTATAGCACATGGATACTGACCCTTGCAAGTTATCTTTTCAGGCTCTCTTCTCATCTAGGCTTCAGATGGATTCAGCCAAAAGGAAGCAATGAAGGGAGAATGGAGAGAAGGAAGGAAGAGGGGTCAGGATATTTCCCTGCCTCTGGTAGCTTCTCTTGAAGCAGCTACATCTTCTCTTAGGGTCCAGATCATACAGACAAGCTTGTCCTGGTTTCAGATGATACCGGGTGACCCAAATGCTACTGTTTCCTCCTCTTGCCCCTTCAGGCCCAAAACAGTACCTTCCTGATTTTGCTAACCTGTGGTTATTGCACTGTTCTGTTTGACTTAGCTCCTCCAAAATTTCCTGTCTTAAAACCTATCCACCATAAAAAACACTTGAAATAATTTCCTTTTTCTGATTAGACCTTGATTGACACGTAAAGTGCCTGGAACATGGCATATCACCCATATAATATTTGTATTTGTATTCATTTACAAATACAGACTCCTATGACATCCATCAAACAATATTTTAATTGCCCAGCCCACCTCCCTAAAGAAACAGAGACAGGGAATGGACATTTGTTTAGTGTCTGTCTTATGCCAGGCTCAGCGGTAATGTTTCCATACATCATACTATTTAATCTTTGTAACAATATCATGAGGTAGCTCTTAGTATCCAGTTTTCATGAATGAGCAAATGAAGGCCAAAAAGATTAAGACTATGTCACTAACGAGTTTGAGAACAAGAATTCAGACTCCAGCCCCATGGAACTCCCAAGGAAGCCAGCCAGTATCCTTTCTCCTCATCTAGAATTCTTGAGGTCTTTTTGTTTCTGCTTTAATTTTTGTTGTTGTTGCAGTTGACAAATCACTGTGTGAATATAATCCTATTCTGACTACCATTTTAAAAAATTTTGCAAAGCTCAGCTGCTCTGATGGCTCTGGTTGGATCAAGGATAGGCCCTGGGACTTCACCCTCTCGTCTCCCCATCGCCGCCACCACGTGGGCTTCTTGTACCACTTTGGAAACACTTGCTCCTGTACACTAAGCTGACATCCATTTGGCTCCCTTGCATTAAGTCTCTTCTATTCTCAACCTGTCCTATACTGAGATGCCCAATTAATTTTCCTAAACTTCACCTCTAATTGCATTGCTCACTATACAGAGAAGGCTTCCTTTTGCCTGCCAGCTTGAGAACAAATTTCTCTTATAGGCATTAATGATCCACAACAGGCCAATTTTATCATGGTCTATACCCTATTACTCCATTTGAAGAATTACTCCTGCATTCCAAACATTCCCATGTTTTCTGGCTTAATGCTTTTCCACATGATGTTTCCCCCTCCTGGAATACTTTTCTACATTCTCCTATTGGCACCTGTCAGACCACCACCTACCCTTCAAAGTCATCTATAATTCACCTTAGCTTCCCAGGTGGCTCAGTGGTAAAGAATCTGCCCACCAAAGCAGGAGACGCAGGAGAGGCAGGTTCAATCCTGTGTCGGGAAGGAAAGATTCCCCTGGAGAAGGAAATGGCAACCCACTTTAGTATTCTTACCTGGAAAAATCCCATGGACAGAAGAGCCTGGCAGGCTACAGGCCATAGAGTCACAAAGAGTTGGACACGAACTCACCTTCTCCATGAAGCCCCCAAAAATGTGGTATAATTTCCCTTTTTTATCAGGTCCTCTATCACTCTTTGCAATATTCTGCCCCATATTAGAGTTATTCATGAGCATGTCACATCCTTTTATGAGAACTGAGAATCATCCCCATGTTCCCCACTGCACGTAGCATCATGCTTCGCAAATTTTGGGCATTCAGTAAGGGTTTGTTGAGCTCAGTAGAGCTGGCAGTATTTAATTTAATTAGTGGCAGGTCAGGAAAGCACTCTTCCTTAAACTGTAAACTAGGCAAAGTTTGACATCCCTCCATCCCATCCGCGTCTTCTTTCCCTCACTGATGCCTCTCTCTCAGACATCATTTGTCTGTCCTCACCCCAATTAACCATTAACAGATGCCTTTAAAAAAAAATGAGTTTAGAGATAACTAAAAGCTTAAAACTAGGAACGGCCTTTCTCTAACCTCTCTAAGGAAGGTGTCATCTGAGCCTTCCAGGCTCTATGAAGAGAGGCTGTCTCCCCCTACCCCCTCACACACCAGAGGCAGTGAGCTAAGGATGCCTGTCACACCACTTCCCAGTTGCCACTGCCCTTGCTCTTTGTAAATGAGTAAAGTGGTCCTAGGTGCCAGCTTCAGGTGTGCTACATCCAGGGTCTGCCACCTACTCCCACGTGCATGTTCGCCAGACCACCCTTACAAGGATGACGTTTTCCCCTGTCATTTTGCAATCTCCATACCCTTGAATAAAATGTCTCCTTCCCATCACCCTTCTTTCTCTTTGACCCATTCTCAGAGTACCTGGTTTGTAAAATCAGGGAATTTTTAAAATTTGCTTTAGCAAAGGAACATTTAAAAGAACTACAACTAGGCTTCACAGAAGCCAAAAATTCACCTGGCAGGTTTTTGTCTCTTTTCTCTCTCTCTCTCTCTGTGGTTTCTCAGCACTGCTTGAGTTTGTCTCTCATTGCATCATGGCTTCCCCTTGATATCACAATTCCCACTGTCCCATCACAGTGACAGATAATACTGCCTTTGGTTTGCCTTGGTACCAGCTCTTGTCCTGACCCCACCACCAGTCTTTTTCTTTTCATACAGAGTCTCAATATTAGAGAATCTAACTGACTTAATCAAGTTCCAGACTTATTTACCACTGAACCAGTATTACCTGTTGTCAGGATCCTGGGCACATACAAAGATGTCTAGTCCCATCCTTTGTCAGGGGTCCTGGATAACATGTAATTACAAAGATGAGAGTATGGACACACAATCTGAGATACTTGTAGGGATCTCTAATGAGACTATGAAAACAGACTAGAAGATGAAAGAAGGAAGATAGGAAGGGAGGAGAGGAGAAAGGAAAGAAAGAAAAGGGGGAAGGAAGAAAATAAAACTAAACATTGCTAAACCACTGTTACATGCTAAGCACAAATTCAACACTTACACTTATATCACCCTATTTTAGCCTCATAATAATTCTTCCAAGTAATTACTGTCAGTTCCTCTTTCCATGTTAAAGGATTCAGTCTCAGAAAAGTAAAGTGATTCATCCTGTAGTTAGTAGAAGAATGATGAGTTGAATTGTGAAATATCTGACTTCAGTTTCATCAGAGGTGGAAGCTGTATGTGATAAATTTGAAGAAATAACATCAAAAATGGTTTTCCTTAAAACAATCAAAACAAAAGAGTGATTATTGAAGAATGTTAATTGATATCTCTGCACTGGTTACTTCTGCCTGATGGTTTAATTATTAGTAGCTCAGTGAGTTTCATTAGAGACCTATTGTGCCGCTGTTGGCAAAACAACACTGGCATCTCATGTTCAATAATTAAAAGCAGGAAAAACAAACATTCTCTTTGGAGCCCTGGATTTATAAATAGCAGTGGTATGTGATTCCTTTAATCAATAACTAGGCTGTCTAGCCCAGCTTGGATGATCGAGATGATGGGTCATCTTATCACTTAATTCCCCTTGTCTGCTCTAAATTTACAAAATCCAGCTGGACACAAACTGGGCTGGTGGGTAGCCCTCCTATCCTGAACCCTACCTTTGGGCCACATAGCTATTAGATGACAATATTCTAAAAATGGCAACATCATGACTTTCTTATACACATAAAAATATAATATGGACATGTGTAAAAGAAAGAATTGGAAAAGACAATGCCATCTCTTCAAAGGGGAAATCAAAGAACCATAAGTTGATATGGAGTAAAGGATTATTTAAATGAATTTATAAATAGATGTTTGTTTGGGTTTTTTTTTTTTTTGAGGAATTGAGGGGGAGAATCAAGTAAACTAACACTGGAGAGAATTTATTTGCATCTCTACAACTTATACTATACAATATTTTAAAAACCATGAAAGGCTAAATTCAGATAAACCTCAAACAAGTGTGCTCTAAATAATGCATACTTTTTCCTTTGGATACAACCAGTTCTCTTTCTTGCTTATTCCAAATTTCCTTACATGGTGTGGTGAAAAACATGTGCTTTAAGGTCAAATCAAATTAACTCTTCTGCTCCATTGCTCTAGGTCACCTCTGACAGGTGATTAAATCATCATAAAATAGGGACAGAATACTCATGTTTAGGATGAAGATAATAACTAAGAGCTTAATGTAGTATCTGACACAGAATAATACTCAGTAAGTGTTCATCCCCACCGGCCTCTCCCTCAAATTCAGCAGCCCAGGAACTCCAGAAATCAGTCTCTTCTTGTGGCTGCCAAGAAAGCTGAGTTAGTAAGGTGGACAACTGGACACTCCAGACCTCTCTGGTCCTTGGCAAAATGATATGAAACCATCTGATCACAGTTAGCCTGGAGCTGAGCTGATATTTAGGAGTGAATATGTAATCAATGCAACCAGAGGCTGTTTTCCTTGGAGAGGAAGAAAGAAAAGAGGCAAAAAGAAAGTCAACACTGATCCAGGGAGCTGTTCAAATCCTCAAAACTGACACACAAGAGATTCAGACCTGAGGAAGAGGCACATAGGAAAGACAGAGTCTAAGGACTTCCCTTGTGGTCTAGTGGTAAGACTCCACCCTTCCAATGCAGGGAGCATGGGTTCCATCTATGGGAAGGGAAATTTCACATGCCAAGAGGCAAAAAAAAAAAAAAAAATTAAAGTCTGCTTGATGTGTTAATCTGTTAACTCTGGCTTTGCTACTTGTCAATTGTCACTGATATCATTTCATTCAACAAACACATAGGACACTGTGGGAGGTAGTACAGCCAGTGGAAATTGTCCCTGATGCTATTTCATTCAATAGACACACTGATCATTGACCATAGGATATCATGGGAAATGGGGCAGCCAGTGGTTCTGATCACAGGCACTGAAATCAGGCAGACCTAGGACGGAATCCAAACTCTGCCACTGACTAGTTTTGTGATCTTAGGTGAGTTCAGTCACCTCCTTGGCCTCATGGTCCTCCTTAGTAAAGAGATTAACAATAGCAATTTACATAAAGTATTATTTTCAGGATTAATCAGATAATATTTCTGATGGGTTTTGCAAGTCAATGAACCATAAAGAGTAATTAAAATAAATAAAGGTCAAGAGAAAAGTTGTGCCCACACTGTCCTGTGTTATACTAGTTTAAAAGTACTTACCAACCAAGCTGTTGACAGACTTTAAAAACAAAGGTAAAGAGAACTAAACTGAGGAGAACCTTCATCACCTGTAGTTTCTCACCTGTGCACATCCAGCTAGTTAGTCCTGGGACTCAGATACGATTCCTCAGCCATTCAGAGGAGATATGACCACAGATATGCAGCCTAAATCCACTTTAGGCCAGCCTGGCACCCCACTCCAGTCCTCTTGCCTGGAAAATCCCATGGACGGAGAAGCCTGGCGTGCTGCAGTTCATGGGGTCACTCAGAGTCGGGCACGACTGAGCGACTTCACTTTCCCTTTTCACTTTCATGCATTGGAGAAGGAAATGGCAACCCACTCCAGTGTTCTTGCCTGGAGAATCCCAGAGACGGAGGAGCCTGGTACGCTGCCATCTATGGGGTCGCACAGAGTCGGACGCGACTGAAGCGACTTAGCAGCAGCAGCAGTATTAGTAAAAGTGTTAGTTGTTTAATCGTGTCTGACCCTTTGCAACCCCATGGACTGTAGCCCACCAGGTTCCTCTGTGCGTTGGATTCTCCAGGCAAGAATACTGGAATGGGTAGCCATGCCCTTCTCCAGGGGATCCTCCAACCCAGGGATAGAAGCCAGGTCTCCTGCATTGCAGGCAGATTCTTTACTATCTGAGCTACCAGGGAAGCCTTTGGGCCAGCCTATATGTTCCAAATGTGCATACGGGAACTATGGACTATATTGTCCTTGCAAATTGGTCGCAACTAGAAAGTGAGTATGTAATTAGAGGCATTGCTACTGCCTTGTTCCCCTATGTGGATCTCAAACCATTAGCCCTCTCTGAAAAATACTAGTTTTGCCCTCACTCTACTAGATCAACACTGAGGAGCATTCTACCAAGATGTCAGCGGGCAGGGTTTCTCATGCTCTCCTCTCATCAGGGAGAGGATATTAAGGGGAAAAGCAGCATGTTCTCCCCTGCCTGCCTCTCACTTGCATGTGAATCACTTGCGCTTCCTTCTGGAACTTCCTAATATGTAGATTTCATCCTTTTACCTAAGAGTTGTACTCCCACCCTGCTACCCTCAATTACTGATGAGTGAGTCTGTGTAACAAAAATTCTGAGAGCTTATTAACACTAACCTTCTAGATTTTTTTTTTTTTACAAATAGCTGTGAAAAGAAGAGAAGCAAAAAGCAAAGGAGAAAAGGAAAGATATAAGCATCTGAATGCAGAGTTCCAAAGAACAGCAAGAAGAGATAAGAAAGCCTTCTTCAGCGATCAACGCAAAGAAATACAGGAAAAGAACAGAATGGGAAAGACTAGAGATCTCTTCAAGAAAATTAGAGATACAAAGATGGGCTCGATAAAGAAATGGTATGAACCTAACAGAAGCAGAAGATATTAAGAAGAGGTGGCAAGAATACACAGAAGAACTGTACAAAAAAGATCTTCACAACCCGGATAATCACAATGGTGTGATTACTCATCTAGAGCCAGACATCCTGGACTGTGAAGTCAAGTGGGCCTTAGAAAGCATCACTACGAACAAAGCTAGTGGAGGTGATGGAATTCCAGTGGAGCTCTTTCAAATCCTGAAAGATGATGCTGTGAAAGTGCTGCACTCAATATGCCAGCAAGTTTGGAAAACTCAGCAGTGGCCACAGGACTGGAAAAGGTCAGTTTTCATTCCAATCCCAAAGAAAGGCAATGCCAAAGAATGTTCAAACTACGGCACAATTGCACTCATCTCACACACTAGTAAAGTAATGCTCAAAATTCTCCAAGCCAGGCTTCAGCAATACATGAACCATGAACTCCCTGATGTTCAAGCTGGTTTTAGAAAAGGCAGAAGAACCAGAGATCAAATTGCCAACATCCACTGGATCATGGAAAAAGCAAGAGAGTTCCAGAAAAACATCTATTTCTGCTTTATTGACTATGTCAAAGCCTTTGACTATGTGGATCACAATAAACTGTGGAAAATTCTGAAAGAGATGGGAATAGCAGACCACCTGACCTGCCTCTTGAGAAATCTGTATGCAGGTCAGGAAGCAACCGTTAGAACTGAACATGGAACAACAGACTGGTTCCAAATAGGAAAAGAAGTACGTCAAGGCTGTATATTGTCACCCTGCTTATTTAACTTCTATGCAGATTACATCATGAGAAATGCTGGGCTGGAAGAAGCACAAGCTGGAATCAAGATTGCCGGGAGAAATATCAATAACCTCAGATATACAGATGACACCACCTGGCAGAAAGTGAAGAGGAACTAAAGAGCCTCTTGATGAAAGTGAAAGTGAAGAGTGAAAAAGCTGGCTTAAAGCTCAACATTCAGAAAATGAAGATCATGGCATCTGGTCCCATGACTTCATGGGAAATAGATGGGGAAACAGTGGAAACAGTGTCAGACTTTATTTTGGGGGGCTCCAGAATCACTGCAGATGGTGACTGCGCCATGAAATTAAAAGATGCTTACTCCTTGGAAGGAAAGCTATGACCAACCTAGATAGTATATTCAAAAGCAGAGACATTACTTTGCCGACTAAGGTCCGTCTAGTCAAGGCTATGGTTTTTCCTGTGGTCATGTATGGATGTGAGAGGTGGACTGTGAAGAAGGCTGAGTGCTGAAGAATTGATGCTTTTGAACTGTGGTGTTGGAGAAGACTCTTGAGAGTCCCTTGGACTGCAAGGAGATCCAACCAGTTCATTCTGAAGGAGATCATCCCTAGGATTTCTTTGGAAGGACTGATGCTGAAGCTGAAACTCCAGTACTTTGGCCACCTCATGAGAAGAGTTGACTCATTGGAAAAGACTCTGATGCTGGGAGGGATTGGGGGCAGGAGGAGAAGGGGATGACAGAGGATGAGATGGCTGGATGGCATCACGGACTCAATGGATGTGAGTCTGAGTGAACTCCAGGAGTTGGTGATGGACAGGGCGGCCTGGTGTGCTACGATTCATGGGGTCGCAGAGTCGGACACGACTGAGTAACTGAACTGAACTGAACCTTCTAGACAGCTCAGCCTCTCCCTCTCCAGGACCACCAGGAGTCGGTTCCCTTAGGACTTCCCACCTATGCCTAAGGCAGATATGTAAGCCATTCCTTGAATGCCAGCCCCTTGATAAACTGCAAGTGGCCTGCAACCATACTATGTTCTGCTGTGGTCCAAGAACCTTGACTGCCAAGATAAATTGATTACCCCTAATTCTGTAGGTTCTAGGGAGATATCAAATGTTTCCCAACTGGAGACTGACATTATCTGAATAGGTGTGTCAGTGACCTGTTTCAAACCAAAAGAAAGGAAGAAATTTGAGTATTAAAAGGAGAATGAGAAGCCTCTACATGGGGCTGACTTGTTTTTGTTTTTGTTTCTTTTTGTCTTGTGCACGTGACAAAACCTGCCCAGAGATTCAATGATGGGACAATAGATTGTTTTCCTGAACCAAAGGGCGAAGGAGAAAAACAGTCAATAGATTACAAAATGGACACCTTCCCCCCCACCCCCCACCCCCAGGGCCTGAACCCTAGAAGCACTGGTCCAGAAGGCCAGACAACTCATTCTCCTCTCTGAGCCCTGGGGCTGCTCCTGGTCTCTCTTTGCTGCCCAGCTCCACGGATATCTGTGGATGGGGGATAAGTTAAGCAAAGCTAGTGTCAGATCAGGCATGATGGAGAGTGTATATCCCTTCTTGAGACACTTTATCATTCAGACTGAGTGTTTTATGGTCCTGCATAGAGGTTGCCATAAAATACCATTTTAAGGAGCTTGAGGGCATATTTCATCCATTAACGTCCTCTTGCCCCAAGAGGCAAAACAAACTAGCAGGTGGCTCAGGATTAACATCTTTATTACAGATGACCTCACTATTGTGTTCTCTATAAAGAAAAAATATTACAAAGCATTAACGCACTTTAACTATTAAATTAATACAGATTTACGGCTCATATCCGGATCTAAATTTCTAGGCTTGCAGGGTCATTATTTTTCCGTGATTTTTTTTGACAATATTGCTAATGGGGACCAGAGCAAAATTGATATGAACTGTGATGGTGGATGCATGAATTCAGGGAGGCAGCAGGTTATGTCTCTTCATAAATCACTCCAGTGGCAGTTTTGCACTAAAACTTACACCAGTATTTTCAATATTTGAGCAATAGCCACAGAAGGACATTTAGCTGAGAGGATGCAAGTATTA
This sequence comes from Capra hircus, assembly GCF_001704415.2. NCBI lineage: Eukaryota > Metazoa > Chordata > Mammalia > Artiodactyla > Bovidae > Capra > Capra hircus. Next base: position 45,140,023 of record NC_030822.1, on the reverse strand, counting down.
AGATTCCAATATTTACTTTGTTCTGACAAATGGCAAAACATGAAGACTATGCTTTAATTACTTGGAGAGGCTTTGGCACATGACTCCTCCTGCCCCCACTCCATTTCTAATGCTTAAGGCAGCCATTACTTATTTCATCTCGATGGGTTGCTACTGAATGTTTGTGTTCATACATGCTTAAATTGAAGTTGTCTTCACTTCTACTCCTTTCTGGAGTTCTGAGTCATAGTATACACTGGTCACTAGTTAAATAGGAAGCAAATTATCAATTATATTGTTAACGACCAGCAAGCACCCAAAGCCCCAGAGTCTGGTGAAAATGAATTATAGAGCAAGGCTTAATACTGAACATAGTTTTCCTTCTGCCTTCCAAATTAAAAACTTGGGAATCCCTCAGTCATTCACACCTTAAAGTGTGAAAGATAGAAATGACATCTATACCAGCCTATTGATCATGTTACAAAGGTGAAAAGGCATTAAGAAATTCCAGAGAAAGTTGAAAGTTAACAGGAGATTTGCATGAACTCTGATATTATATATTTTCCTTGAACACAAAGCCCCTCCCCTGTACATTTTCTACATTCAGGTTAGCCAGTTCTTTACAGGGAGATGCAAGGTATAGAGAGGCAGTTATGGTCCCATCAGTATCCTGGGTAGGGGGTTATCGGGTGGAGAGAAGAGGGTCCTTGAAAGAAAGTCTGGGCTCTCCATGGCCTTAGAGGAAAAACCCTTAGGAAAAGGTAAAACATGGAATCTCATTTCAGAGGATTTGCTGTACAATTTATCACCATCTAGTCCAAGTTTCATGTATCATTTAGGGTAAGACAATATCTTGACACGTGGGCTTTGAAAATAGATAAACTATGACTTGGCTCAGTAACTTCCTCCCTGAAAAAGTCCTTGTAAGAAATATGCAAACGTGAAACAATGAGAAAGCATCTTGAGAGTAAAAATGCTTTTTTAAGCCAAGGGGCATGTGAGATCTGGTTCCCCAACCAATGGCCCCAAATTCTAATGCTGACCTCTAGCCAGCTAGGCTGAACTAGGAGGAGGAATCTTTGGGATAATCTCAGCCCCTCCTACCACCCTCACCCCTTCCTGGTTGTTAAGAGAAAAGGGTAGATCCATACAAACCACAATGAGAGCAGAGAGTGCACATGTCCTGCTGCTGCTGCTGCTAAGTCGCTTCAGTCGTGTCCGACTCTGTGCGACCCCATAGACAGCAGCCCACCAGGCTCCCCCATCCCTGAGGTCCTCCAGGCAAGAACACTGGAGTGGGTTGCCATTTCCTTCTCCAGGGCATGAAAGAGAAAAGAGAAAGTGAAGTCATTCAGTCGTCCGACTCTTAGCGACCCCATGGACTGCAGCCTACCAGGCTCCTCCATCCATAGGATTTTCCAGGCAAGAGTACTGGATTGGGGTGCCATTGCCTTCTCCGATAAATCATAGAAGCCCCTTCAAAATTGCCACTCCTGGAAAACCAAAGGTCACTTTAAAAATAGGATGTGCAATGAAGACAATGTTCATTTAGCCAAGAACTGACTTCTAGAAAGGAGACAAAATGTGAGCTGTTCCCAACCCAAAACTACCACTGGTAACAGCTGCCATCTAAGGAGTCTAAATCTTTAAGCATGGAGCTCTCCTTCCTCCCGTATCAAGGCTGAAAATCTCTCTTCTCTTTTCCACCCCATCATGAGTAGTCTAGAAACCATTCAGAAGAGAGAGCTCCAGAAAACACTCAAGTCCATCCCAAGAAAACTCAAGTCTCAGCAGAAGAGGTTGACAGGTACACGTCCCTGATATGCTGTAACAGCTTTTGTATTTGGAAGCCAACTGAAACAGAAGCGATCGCAAATATCTCAATAAGCGATAATATAGTAATGTGGAAACCATTGGCTTGTGTTTCTTGACATCTCCCAGGAATATAATCCCAAGAAACAAAACTCTTCCCTTCTCCTTCCAAAATATGAATGTTCATAGGCATATAGTCAGTGTGCACATGTACATGCATGCTCTGTGTGTGAGTATACACAGCCTTCTGCACTCTGGGCACGCACTGGTAATCAGATGCATGCCTGCTGGTGTGCTTGCATGTACACCTCATGAATAGTCAGGCACCTGTATGTGTAACTTGTGCATCAGTGATCAATGGATGCACGTGTGCAGGTATTTTGTGCATATTTTGCACACTATTTTGCATGCATACACACCCAGGTGTGTCCTGCATGACCAGGAAAGAATGTCACGTGCATGCACAGGTGCATGTGTAAATTCTGTGTCTGTGTGTTTGCGCGAGTCTGGGTTCTTAAACCCAACCACGCACCAGGCTGTTTGCAGCCAATGTTGAGCCGCTAATGATTTTAATGAGAGTGCCTTCTGGATTCATATTTTTTTCATAAAATACATCACACTAAAAACCAAATCAATGAGAAACATTAATTAGGGCCTTTGTAGATGCCTTCTGTGGTGGTGTTTTTCTTTTGAGAAGCACCAGACGAAGAATGCTGGGCTTTATTTAAGCTAAGTTGTTTGACATTTAGATGAGAGAAAAAAGGGGAAGAAACTAGCCAGCCCAGGAACCGTTTTTGACAGCTCTTTGTCATGCAAGGGAGAAAAAAGGCGCCGGCTGTGAGAGTCTACTTTGAAGCCCTGGAAATTTGTAATGAAAAATTTAAGATACAAGAGAGGCAGAAAGATGAGCTATTCACGGGGCTCTGCATATATTAACACTTGTAATGCAAACTAAAGGTTTGCTATGTGTTTTTATAATTTGGCCGCTAATAAATATCTTCCAGAAGTGCTTTGATTTTTTAAGCTTGGGTATGGAGTTCGAATCCATTAAAAAGTAAAAGAAACAATTGGCATTGGACTCTGGTCCCTGATTAGGGGACCGTGCACATCAATTATTACAGACAGACCACTGACGGATTTCAAAGGATGCTGGAAGCCCTTGTGTGCTCAGAGGAAGCCATGCATCTGTGGACATGTCTCCCACTGCAACTGTCTCCCACGCTGACCTCCAGGTCAACTCTTCCTGGGTCCCCGAGCCTCTCCCCTTGACCACCTGGGCATGATTACTAACGATTCTTTCTCCAGGGACAGGCAGATGCTAGGGATCCACTGAGGAAGTTCTCAAAATGCAACATCTTCATTGCTGAAAGGGCAGAGTTTCTGTGATGTCAAAGCAACTTTTACAAATTTGGGATATGGAAGCAAATCAGTTCTATCCATGTATTATTTCCCATGAACCTGGATCATGTTCATTTTGCCCAGTGCATTTGATTACATTCAATGGCATCTTTGCTTCCTCTTTTCTTTCTAGATTTTCCAATGATCTTCATGCCCCTAGTTCTTTTTTCTTTAGTCTAGAACTTCTATTCCTTGGTTAACAAAAACTAGACATCTTCACACATTCTTCAAAATTCTTTTCTCTTTGCTTCATGAGTGGGCAGGCTAAGTCAGTGGGAGGAATGTGGGCTCAGCAGTCAGACAACTGCCTCGAATGAACATTCGAGGTAGTTCCAACTTCAAATGAACATGATGAAAGGGAGATGGTACATGGAGGCCAAGGAGTGTGGGGGGAGCAGGCTAGCAGGTTTCAGCCTGGGGTTGGGGCTCTGGCCCCCACATCAAAGCAGCTCTGGGTAGCATTGACATTCAGTGCCCAGGGCCTTCATCTTTCAGGTCTAACAATGCCATTTCCTTGGACTACTGCTCTGGCTATAATGATTTTGGTCTCTCTTAGAAAAGTGTTCATCCAGAATACTCTGAGTCCCAGAAACTTACACTTCTTCCCCCTATCAAGACACCAATACAGGTTCTTCCAATTCCTCAAGCAGAAACAGACCAGGTCCAACAGATCAGGGGTTTTCAAACTCTGTTCTTTGGACAGTTTGGATTAGATAATTCTTTTTTGGAGGGGCTATCCTGTGCATTGTAGGATATTAGCAGCATTCCTGGCCTATTCATCTTGTTAAAATGGACAACACCAAGTGAATTTCAGGTCGCCGCTGGCTGTTCTCATGAGACCCAATGTGGCAATCCAGGGTCCAAGCAAGGTTCCTCTCCATCATAGTCATGGTTTGTGAGGCTGGAGAAAAACTACCAAAAGACATGAAGTGGAAAGAGTGCCTCAATCAGGGACCTGACAAAGAGGTAGCGCATCAATATTTGTAAGAGTGTGTACAGTACTCTAGAGCTACTGCAGTTGGGAGCCGCTATTACCTCTGGGCCAGAAGAGAAGGGAGGAAATAATTAATCAAAAAGCTGTATGGAGAGGGGCTTCTCAGAAGAGCTGTGGTGAATGGCCCACTCATGCCGGGGGCCAGCGTGAGGAACTCCGCCCATGGCAAAGGTCATGAGGAAGGAGGCTTGGCATACGCAAAGGCATGACCAAGCCTCAGGAAACCCCCTGTTCCCTAGCATCTACCCCTAAAACCAGAGTCTGTTTCATGCTCTCACCTACACCTCTGACTTTACGGGGGGCTCTCCCCCATAACCATTTCTCTCGGAGAAGGAGTTAACTTGCAGCTCCAGTTTATAAAAATTCCTGGGCGTGACAAGAGAGTTTCAACTTAGAAATTCCTCTGGAGGTCCTCTAGCCTCCCTGATCAGGTTCGTCCGGCCACATGTGATTGTTTACAGCCTCCCAACCTTGACAGACACAAGATGCTTTAAAACTTTCTAAATACAGACTCTTTTGAGAAGTTAGAAAATTATTAGTATAGTATAGTGGGTTGATTAGAAATTATATTGGTGAAGGGTTTTTTCATTTGTCCTGCCAATAATCACTGCTAATTCCCTGCCCTGGGTGTGACGAGGGTGTCTCAGGTCAAACCTCTCTGCTGACAGACTAGCTTGTGTGACAACCTCTCAACCATAAACAGCACAGAGAGTTTGGAGTATTAGCATAGGGCTTTTCTCATTGTTGAGTCAATGATTGCTGCCAGGCCTGCATATCCTTAGGCACCTGGGAATATATTAATCAATGTATTTGATTATGAATATAGAAAAGGAAATATAGTAGTTTTTGATGTTAGCAATACTAGACTTTTTGAGTTAATAAATTTTCTCTTTTGTTATAGATCACTGTACTTTGTTATAAATCACTGTGTCCTTGCTATGCAAAAATGTAACTTTATCACTATCTTAAGACTAAATAGATCTTAAGGGGAACACTGGTGAAGGGTTTTCATTTGTTGATCCAATATTTGCTGGTAAATTTCCATATTCCTTGCCCTTATAATGAATATAACTAGCATATAGGAGAAATAAGTATTAACCTTTAAGATTAATCATGTTAAACCTTAGGTTAAATAAATTCCTTTCTTAGTTGTAATCCACTACACCCTCACCCTATAGGAATGCAACTTTATTTGGAGGGTGGCACCTGATTTAAGAAAAAAAATCACCCCTGGAAAAATAAGTTTTCTGGTTAACTGACCAGTTATCAGAAAGGGCCATAAAATGTCAGCAGGCCTCATGGCCAGAAGATGATGTCAAACCTATAAGACCTTTGTATAATTTTATATGAAGCACCTAATTGCGACAAGGGTCAGGTCTGCTGACCCCACGTGACTCTGTATTCATCCCTATGTATAACAAAAAGGTATATAAACAAACCTGAAAAATAAAGAAATCAGATCAGTTTCTGGAAAGACTGATTCCCCCGTGTCGTTTCTTTCTTGCTCCCCATTTTCCTGGCTGAATTCCCATCTGGTACGAGGGTACGCACCAAGCCTACCAACTTTGCTGGGGCTTCTAAGATCGGACCGGGGAGGCCTCAGTGCCTCCTCTCCCTCGGGAAAACAGAAAGACGCCTGTGGCCTACGTAGGTGGTGATTGGTATTCCAGTAAACCAAGTTATTCAGCCTCTTTTTCTCCACTAATATTTCCTACTACACTATCCATTTCTAATCTTTCTATATATCTGTAATTAAGTTTTTTCCTAGGACGCTGATTCCATCCCCACCTTCGAATCACCCTGGATCCACCGGGGCTGGACCCCGGCACACTCACAATAATCCAGAAGGCAAAGGCTGGAGAATAAACCCCTCCCCTCCCCAACAACCTTATGTTCCTCCCAAACTCATCCCTTCCTCCAGAAGCAAAGGACCCATTGAGGCACTCTAATTGATCAGACTCCCAGAACCTGATCAATATCTCTGTACCTAGAACAGAGTACAGGCATACCTCATTTTATTGTGCTTTGCTTTGTTACACTTTGAAGATGTTTGCATTTTTTAAATATAAAGGTTTGTGGCAACCCTGGATTATCAGGTGATGGGTTGTCATTTTTATCAATGAAGTATTTTCCAATTAAGGTACATTTGTTTTTCAGACATAATACTACTGCACTCTTAATAGACTACAGTATAAACATAACATTTACATGCACTGGGAATACGAAATATTTGTGACTTACTTTATTGTGATATTTGCTTTACTGCACTGGTCTGGAACCAAACCCACAGGATTTTCGAGATACGCCTACAGAGTGAAGGGAGAGTGAGTGGATTGAGGGGCAATGGGAAATATCCAGCACAGGTGAAAGGTGTCCAAGAGATAGTTTCTGGGCTGCTGCCTTGGCAGAGGTATATAGTCAAGGAAATTAGGAGAATAATTACCGGCAAGGCCTAGAGCTTCAAAGGGCACAGCTAAAACACTAGCCAAAAGCGAGTGGTGAAAAGTGACCCAGCCGAGTTCTTAATATCTGAGAACGACAGTCTGCTGGCTACAAAGGTCACATCCAAAGGGGTTAGGTTTATTACAAGAAGGCTAGGAGGAAGGAAGTCACATCCAAATCAAACTCCTTTTGAACATGAATATGACAGTCCATGATTTAAGATCTCCTTATCTGCCGTAAAACGTTCCTATGGTCCACCGTGTGTGCGAACATTTCAAAATTCAAGTTGTACAACTTAAATCTATACAACTTTCATTTGTCAATCATACCTCAATTCAGATGGGGGAAAGAGAATTCCTAAGAGTCACTGTCAAAGCAAAGAGCCTACATTCTTTCTTTCCCTTCAGCAGAGGAGTGAATCCTTCCCACAAAGTGTGTACAGTTCAAGCAGGGCCCTAGCACCTGCCCACCTCTCATGTATTTCTCAGGGTACCTGGTCAGGGGCAAGAACCCGGAACTTGGGGTTGTCATGTTTCTTGCCCCTCAGTCTGGACAGTCACCTGAGTCCTTAGTTAGGGAAAGCCACTGGACATCTTTCCAGCAGCAAGCACTAAAATCTTGGCTGATTCCAGCTGGTAGGATGATGGACAAGGATGTACCTCTCTGTAGTTACAGAACTTAGCTCTTCAGATACATATCCAGATCCACGGCACCACGTCACTGGACTTCCTGAGAGTGACAAGCTTCCCTTGGTTCTGACTCCTACAAAAAGCTGGACAACAGTCTACACCCAGATCCTACAGCATACGCCAACTGTCCACTCTCCTAGAGCATGTTCCTATTGTCTCCCTAAGGAACCTCCCCCAGGCCCTCTTTTCCCGGGCAGGAGGCTAGGGCCAACCACAAATTGCCTTCACAAAGTCTGTGAGTCTGTTTGGAATCTCAGATTAAAAGCATTTGTTGTATTTCTACCTGGACATTGGTATGATGAGGGCCACTGAGGGACCTTAAAAATAATGTATTACCTCAAAAGGATTACAGTCCAGCAGGAAACATTTAAAATAAAAGTTTGCATGTTTGCGCAGCAGAAAAGGACCTCAGGGGAGACCTCCCTTGCTGGCAAGGATGAGTTATAGAGAGGTAAAGGAGGTTGATGTTGGCAGGTAAGGAAGGAGTGAAGGGGATACTTAAGCCACACCTCGCCTATGAGCAGACTCTCATCAGTTGGGATCGCTACATCTTTTAAGTTATAACCAGTGTGTAAGACTTTGCCCACTCCCTTCCTGCTGCCTCTTCTCCTACTTGTGATCTCTGGAAAACATTTTGGGAAAGAGATGTTCTAAAGATGTTGGTTAAACAGCTCTGTCTCTGGTTCTCCATTTGAAGCCAACTTCTTAATTAAGGCACTACTGCCTGCCTGGACATAAATGCATTTATGTATATTAATTTTTGCTCCACTTAGCAGAGTGGTCACTTAATTAAATGTCTTCAGTTGTTTTATTGGAAAAAACATAACCCATCCTCCCCCCCAAGGCATTTGTCCTTCCCACTTAGCTCCTCTGTTGTGCTGTGAATTTAAACATACTATTTGTTGCTTCCCATTCAGTTCATTTGTAATCCTGATGCCACTGCATTTGTAGGAACTGATATTAAAAAGTAATATCCGAGACTAAAGTCGCTAGACTGTTTAGTAGATTTTTAAATTGAAACCAAAATTATACAGATTTTTCATTCTGATAATTCCACCAATTCACTAATTCTTTAATCTTTACAGGTCATTGAACAGTTCCACATTAATGAGATGTAGTTAAGAACAAATTTTACACTTTTTCCTTTTTTTTTTCTTGAAAAATGTTTCCTATCATTTGTAAATTAGAAAGAACTTGTTCCATTTATGGTCCATTTATTTAAAATAATCGAATGCATGGGATCTGGCTGAACACTGTGTGTAATGATGCTTTTAAACAAATTACCATTTATTTATAAGCAAGAAATAGACTTGTAAAAAGCACCCAGACTTGGTTACATTATTAATGATGTTCTCCAAGCCCAACAGCTCTAGGGTGTGTGTGTGTGTGTGTGATGTGTGTGTGTGTGATGTGTGTGTGTGTGTGCATATGCACACACACATAGATGTGGATTTTATTCCAGTGAGAAGGTTGAGAATTTGGGAGTAAAACTGAAAAAAAAAAAAAAAAAAAAAAACCAAAAAGCTTCTAGAAAAGCAGCATATTTTTTCTTTTTCAGAAAGTTCCAAATGTTAATGAAATTCACCCATGATGAGCCAACAATACCAAAATCTTCACTGTAAATGTGGTTCTCATCACAAGTACCCAAAGTGAAAATCAACCCTACCCTCCTTGTTCAGTGGGCCAAGAATATGGAACAAACAGAAAAAGTCCTTCATCCCATGTATGCAAAGCCCATCTCTTCTGCCAGTGGCCCAGGAGTTCCTAGAGAATACTTGCGTTTTTATAAAATGCTGTGGAGTTAATTGCTTGGATTCAAGTATTGTAAATTACCATTATTCCTTGCCACACACTACTGCAGGGAGGAAAGTTTGTCCTGTTAAGTGGTAGTTAAAGAGCTTGCATTGTAGAGAACCAGGGGAGATGGCTGACTATGCTAAGAATTAATGAGGTGAGATTATCCTGGCTTCATCAGCTTTGGTTCTAAGACTATCTTCATTTCCTTTCTCCTATCTTTCTTCTCCTATGCAGACCAAATAAAGAATAAATAAATCATAAGTAGTGCCTGGGACTTCCAATATTTAATCCTAGCCCCAGTCCTGCAACTGCTAACAAGTATGTAATCCCCAGAGAGCATCTGGCAGCTCCAGCAAAATCAACCAAAATAGCCCTGTTCACCAATATTTTTTATTTGAGAAGGGAGTCTACATGCCTAGAAAGAGTTAAGGGGGGTGGGGGGGATATATATATATACACACACACACACACACACACACACACATATATATACATGAGTATGTATATGGAAGATAAAGGAGAAAAAGGGAAGAAAGTGGAAGAAAAAATATGAATCTAAGATACCAGAGGAATCAAAGCTGCTAAGCAAAGGAAGATATTAAAAGTTTTCAAGACTGAGGGAATAAGTGGATAAGACTACTTCATCCCAGTGATTTTGTGAAAAAAAAAATCATTAAAAAAAATTTAATGAAAGGAAAGGTTCTTAAAGACAAAATGAATACATATAAAGATAACTCTTGTACTGCTAGCACCAAGAACAGCGTCTGACATACAATGGACACTCAATAAATACTTGTTGAATGATCAGTTCTCCAAAAAGTTTGGGGTAGATCTAGAATCTAGAGGTGAGCTACTTCAACTACTAGAAAAACAATAATTATTAAGTTGGTAGTTTTGAAAGCCTAGGAAATGAGTAACGATGCGAGTGAAAGTCACTCAGATGTGTCTGACTCTTTGTGATCCCACGGACTAAACAGTCCATGGAATTCTCTAGGCCAGAATACTGGAGTGGGTAGCCATTGCCTTCTCTAGGGGATCTTCCCAACCCAGGGATCAAACCCAGGTCTCCCACATTGCAGGCAGATTCTTTACCTGCTGAGCCACAAGGGAAGCCCAGGAATACTGGAGTGAGCAGCCTAACCCTTCTCCAGGGGATTTTGCCAACCCAGAAATCGAACCGGGGGTCTCCTGCACTGCAGGTGGATTCTTTACCAACTGAGCTATCAGGATGGTCAGATCCCATTAGGACAAATCTTTCAAGATAAATCGAGTGGCCATTTTTTCATTGAGTTATCTGTAGACCAATTATATACTGTTTTCAGTTAAGTGTTTGACAAACTATATTGTGATATATTGTACAACTGGGAAAATATGGGAATTTGCTGAACATCTATACTAAAGTGAAAAATTATGATTAATAGATAAAAATCTCTAGCACAATCCTATAGGTCCATTGACTATTTGTTGTACCAATAATCAAAGATAATAGAAGAGAGTATTTATGGTTGGTGCCATCATTAAAAAAAATTCTGGAATTTATGATGATATTTAGTAATAGGGTTCTGTCCTCAGCCCTAATGTATTTCATCTTTTTCTCAGAATTTTATATAGATGTATCTAACATGCCAATCAAAATTCGTAGATGACAAAAATTTGGGAGAACAGTCAGATAGCTGAATAAATATAGGGAATTATCAATCTGACAATGATAAATGTAATTTTTTTAATAGGTTCAAAAATTCAGCTCCTTATAGATACACATGGAGAATACCTAGCTAAATAGCAGTAGTCACTGAAGATAAGAAGATATCCTTAAGGTGTTTTAATTTGTTACAAGTTTGATATGCAAAAAGGATAAGATGGGATCATCAAGTAACCCAAGTTGTTGGAATTTGTATCAATGGAAACTATCACTGGGAGGTGGCAGTTGACTGAAGAAAACAGCCATTTGAGTTAGACTAAGTAAAATAACTTAGTCTAAGCTTCAGAAGGAAAACTCTCTCTTCAGTATTTCTTTACTTGAACTGTTTAAATTTGCAGATTAAGTTGGGAAGAATTAGCATCATTTCCTATTAAATTCTTCCATTCAGGAACATGGCTATTGTTCCATTTCCATTTATTCCAGATTTCTCTTATGTTCCTCAGTAAAGTTTTATAGGTTTATTCAGATATAAACCCTGTAAAATTACTCTTGGTAATATTATTTCTAGTATTTTAAAGTTTTTCTTGCTCTTACAAATGGTATCTCTCATACTACATCTTTTTCTGGTGTACATGAAATCCACTTTAACATATTATTTTATAAATTAAATTTTATTGTACCTTTGTACTAGAGTGATGGCTTTAGCTGGTTCACTTGGATTTTTCCAAAAATCTTTATGTCTATTCTTTGATAATATTTATACCTTTGTTCTTTTTCTTATTGCATCAGCTAGAAATTTTCAAACAATGTGAAATAAGGGTTATGACAACGGGCGTTATTTTAGCACCCCTTGTCTTTGGGGATGGCCTTCCCAGATGGCTCAGAGAAAAGAATCCAAATCTGTCTGCCAGTGCGGGAGACACAGATTTGATCCCTACGTCAGGAAGATCCTCTGGGGTAGGAAATGGCAACCCATTCCAGTATTCTTGGGTGGAAAATTCCATGGACAAAGGAGCCTGGAAGGCTGGAGTCCATGAGGTCGCAAAGAGTCAGACACAACTGGGCACACATATACATTCACTGGGATAGCTGCAGCATTTCTCAAACAAAGAAACAGAGGCGTCAGGGGGCTGGGTAATAAACTCTTGGTACAGAGGGCATGGAAGTAGAGCTATCATACTCACCTCCCTGTGAGATTTTGATAGGCTGTTCTTGAAGGGCTGTCAGTTGCAGTTTAGAATCACTGCATAGTGATGTACCATCAGCAGAATTTGTTGTATCATTCAAGTACATCTGAGTGCAAAAATGTTGAGAAAATGAAAAACCTGTGTTATAATACTTCACTATGTGTTTGATGTTTGCTCTTTATTTACAGTATTCTATAGGACAGCATCATATACCTACATTACTAACATGAGTTTTTGTTTTTTCAGTCTGAAATATCAATAGGTATGAACTTTATGAAATGTGTTTGGGAAATCTGACATGATTACATAATGCATTTTCAAATGCTTAACAAACAGGATCTTACATTGAGCTAGTGGTAACATCTTCACTACATTGTTGCTCACAATTTGCCATTTTGTCTAAGAGTTTTGCAGCTCTATTTGTCTTTATACCCTTGGCGCTTCATGTACCCTATGCTTTAGTCAAACTAATGTATATACTTGCAATGTGCTTCCCAATTTCTGTGCCTTGAATTTATTTACTTTCCTTTATTTACTTCAGTCATTTCCATGTGCGCAAACCCAAATCAAACACCACATCTTCCATGAAAGCCTCCCTGAAAACTTCAATTACATAATTCCCCTTCTACACTTACTTTAACTTGTTTCTGCACCTTCCTAATGACACTTATTTCTGTGTGCATCACTGTTGATTTAGCTTATCCCTTCTCCTAGACTGTAAACTTCCTGGAGGATCTACGTCTGACTCATCTGCATCTTCTTTACAACGTTTTACAATGGTGCTGAGTAGGTACAATGCGATAACATACCAGCTCCCCCTCTTTCTAGCTACATGACCTGTATAAGTTACTTAACTTTTTTCACCCCCCATTTCTTCTACAGTGTTTGGAATAATTCTTAGCATAGCTTTAGTCTCCAATATTTATCACAACCTATTAGAAATAAGCTTAAGGAAGGCACATATTTCCTATGTTTTGTCATTTGCTAATTTTTAATACCTAGTGCAGTTCTTAGTGGACTATCCTGATGGCTCAAACAAGTAAAGAACCTGCCTGTGATGTGGGAGACCCAGGTTCAGTCTCTGGATTGGGAAATCCCTTGGAGGAGGAAAGGGCAACCCACTCCGGTAATCTTGCCTGGAAAATGCCATGCACAGAGGAGCCTTGTGGGCTACAGTCCATGAGGTCACAAGGAGTTGGACATGACTAAACAACTAGTTTAGTCATATCCTTCCTATCATTTCATGGGAAATAGATGGGGAAACAGTGGAAACAGTGTCAGACTTTATTTTGGGGGGCTCCAAAATCACTGCAGATGGTGACTGCAGCCATGAAATTAAAAGATGCTTACTCCTTGGAAGAAAGGTTATGACCAACCTAGATAGCATATTCAAAAGCAGAGACATTACTTTGCTGACTAAGGTCCGTCTAGTCAAGGCTATGGTTTTTCCTGTGGTCATGTATGGATGTGAGAGTTGGACTGTGAAGAAGGCTGAGCACCGAAGAATTGATGCTTTTGAACTGTGGTGTTGGAGAAGACTCTTGAGAGTCCCTTGGACTGCTAGGAGATCCAACTAGTCCATTCTGAAGGAGATCAGCCCTGGGATTTCTTTGGAGGGAATGATGCTAAAGTTGAAACTCCAGTACTTTGGCCACCTCATGAGAAGAGTTGACTCACTGGAAAAGACTCTGATGCTGGGAGGGATTGGGGCAGGAGGAGAAGGGGACGACCGAGGATGAGATAGCTGGATGGCATCACCGACTCGATGGACATGAGTCTGAGTGAACTCCGGGAGTTGGTGATGGACAGGGAGGCCTGGCGTGCTGCGATTCATGGGGTCACAAAGAGTCGGACACGACTGAGTAACTGAACTGAACTGAAGCAACTAGCACTCACAGTTCTTAGTACATAGTAGGCAGTAAATAAATATTTATTTAATAAAGATTAAATGAGTAAATAAAATAGATGGGTGATAAAATTACCCTCTGTAAATTTAAATTGTTATGCTGGTTTCACTTCTCTGTTATTTTACCCAGAGAATGTAGATACCATGTCACAGAATCCACTAAGTTCCACCCTGTAATTTATCTTTCCCTGGAAGTTATATACTAGCCCTAAGATAAACATGAAGCTGAGACAAAAAAAAGGAGTTGGGGAACCTCTGATAACCTACTGAGCAAAGCTGGGACCCAACTTACAGCAGACAAATATGGTATTCTGTTCCAATCAATATCTTTGTGGTTACAATGAATCAGCCTCTTTAGTTTTGAAGTGTTAGATAGTTCAGGTTATTCTTCTTTGTCAAAATGCCTGAAGGATAAAACTTATGTGGCAAAGAAAGAAGGAAGAGGCCAAGTGCTAGAACCAGAACATAATCCATTAGTAGCACAGCAATGGTTAAGATAAGAAGACTGAAAAAGACTGCTTCATGAACCTATGGACAGCTATACTATGAACTACTTCAGGAGACTAGCACATTGAATTGCTCCAAAAATGAGTAATTATGTTATACTTTTGTTTATTGCTTCTATGTTCCACTTTAGAATTAAAAAGACTAGTCTCTGAAATCAAACCACCCTTAGAATGAATTACATATAATCTTAGAAAAGTAACTTCAACCCTCTGAGCCTCTGTTTTCTCATCTCTAAATATCAACCTCATAGAACTACTAAAATGATTAAATGAGATAATGCATATTCCTGGCCCATTTCGGGGCATATAACAAATGCTTGCTAAATGTTAATGCCCTTCTCCCTTCTACCATTGTCACTTTTACCATCATTAGGAGTAATATATGTCTGTACTTTAGAAATATTCTCTTTATTATTGCCATCATTATGTTCAAAAGCTGAAAGACCATTCTAGTTCAAAGTACTAGGTATCATTTTCAGTCATGGAGTATAAAACATAGCATTTGCCAAACATCTGGCTGTAAGTTTTGGGCTTATAAAAGAAATGGGTGATTTTTACTGATCATTGATTTTTTTTACTAAAGTATAGTAACAATGTTGTGTTAATTTCTGCTATACAGCAAAGTGATTCAGTTATACATACATATATATATATGCTTTATTATAGTCTTTCCCATTTGGTTTATCACAGGATATTGAATATATTATCCAGTATTACACAGTAGGACCTTGTTGCTGATCATTGATTATCTTGCTCCTAGATGGCACACGTGAGAAGTTTTCAAAGACCACTGATTTTAAATTAAGCAAACTGGTAAAAATCAATCTTTCTTTAGAGTCAATACAGAATAGTTTGAAAGAAAAAATTTTTTAAACACAACATATTAAAAATCTGTGAGATGCTGCTAAAAAAAAGATGGAGGAAAATGTAAAAATTAAATGCTTGAATTAGAAAATAAAAGGCTCAAATTAGTAATCTAAGATCTGACTCTAATAACTTAGAAAAAGAAGAGCAAGTCAAAGTAAGCAGAGGAAGAAAATAATAAATATAATAGCAGAAATCATAAACTGAAACAATTGGGAGGAGGACTTCCCCAGTGGTCCAAGTGTTAAGACTTTGCACTGCTACTGCAGGGGCCGCAGGTTAGGTTCAATCCCTAATTGGGGAACTAAGATTCCGTATCCAGCGTAGCACACCCAAACACACACACACATGCAAAAAGACAACCAGGGGGGGAAAAGAAAACATGAAATCAAGGGCTGGCTCTTTGAAAAGATCAATTAAACTGATAAATCTCTAGCCAGACAATCCAGAAATAAAGAGAGAAGATAAATACATCTATAGCAGAAATGAAAGAATATACTTACACATTCCTCAAACAAAAGGAGTATAAGAAAGTATTGGGAACAAATTTATGCTAATAAATTCTGTATCTTAGATGAAAGGAAAAATTATTTGAAGTATTTTTTTTAAGTTCATTCAAGAAAAAATCAATAATCTGAATAGCTCTCTACCTATTAAACTTACTGATGGTTCTATCAAATATGTAAGGAAAAAATAATGCCAAATCTACACAAACTCTTTCAGAAAACAGAAGGGCAAACACATCCAGGTTATTTTAGGAGGCTAATATAACCTGAAAACAAGGCCTAACAAAGAAATTACAAGAAAAAATATCATATTCTTCATAAACATAAGCACAAAAAAGCCTTTAAAAAAATGTTAGCAACCACTATTTCAACACTGTCCTGGAGGCTCTAGCTAACCCAATAAGACAAGAAAAGGAAATAAAAGGTATATAGGTTGGGAAGGAAAACATAAAAATGTGTTTGTTCACAGATGACATGATCATCTATGTAGAAAATCTGAAAGAACAGACAAAAACAAACAAAAGCTCCCACAACTTTTGTTTAAGTGATTAAAGTAAGGTTGCAGGATACAAAGTTAATATACAAAAAAGTCAGTTATTTTCCTGAAAGTGATCGCTCAGTCATGTCCAATTCTTTGTGATCCCATGGAGTCCATGGGATTCTCCAGGCTAGAATACTGGAGTGGGTAGCTGTTTCCTTCTCCAGAGGATCTTCCCAACCCAGGGATTGGACCCAGTCTCCCACATTGCAGGCAGATTCTTTACTGGCTGAGCCACAAGGTAAGACCAAGAATTATGGAGTGGGTAGACTATCCCTCCTGCAGGGGATCTTCCCAACCCAGGAACTGAGCCAGGGTCTCCTGCATTAAACTGCTTTACAAACTTGGATTCTTTACAAACTGAGCTCTCAGGGAAGCCATCATTTTCCTATATACCAGCAATGAGCAAGTGGAGTTTAAAATTAAAAAAGAAACCATAACACATTAGCATCCCCAAAAGAAAACTTAACTATAAATCAATAAATCTAACGAAATATGATTGTTACAAAATATGTGTGTGTGTTAGTCACTCAGTCATATCTGACTCTTTTTGTAAACCCATATACTATAGCACTCTCCAGGCTCCTCTGTCCATAGAATTCTGTCCAGAGTACTAGAGTGGGCTGCCATTCCCTTCTCCAGGGGATCTTCCCAACCCAGGGACTAAACCTGGGTCTCCCACATTGCAGGCAGGTTCTTTACCATCTGAGCCACCAAGGAAGCCCTAAGAAAATACGTACAAGATCTATATGAGGAAAACTCTGATGAGTAAAAACAAAGAGTTAAATAAATAAAGAGTTATGGTTTATGAATAGAAAGCCTCAATACAGTCAAGATCTCAGTTCTTCCAAACTTGATCCAAGAATTCAATGCAATGCCAATCAAATTCCAGCAACTTATTTTATGAATATAAACAAAATAACTGTAAAATTCCTATGGAGAGGGAAAACATCCATAATAGCTTCATAAAATATTGAAGCAGAAGAATAATGTAAGAACACTGACACTGCCAATTTCAAGACTTAGTATAAAACTCTAGCAATCAAGACAGTGTGATACTGGTGAAAGAATAAATAAGGCCAGTGGAATATAAGAGGGATCCTAAAAATGGACCAATATAAATATAATTAAGTGATCTTTGACAAAGAAGCAAAAGCAATGCAATGGAGGAACAACAGTCTTTTCAACAAATGGGGGGAGAGCAAGTGGATATCCACATACAAAAAAATAAATTTAGACACAGACTTTACACTCTTCACAAAAATTAATTGAAAATGTAAACACAATTTTATAAATGTAAAGCTAAGTATAAAACACAAACTTATAAAACTCTTAGAACATAACACTAAGGAAAATCAAGTTAATCTCGGGTATGGTGATGACTTTTTAGTTATAACCGTAAAGCCATGATCCACGAAAGAAATAATTGATAAGCTGCGCTTCATTAAAAATTATAAACTCAGGTCTGTAAAAGACAAAGCCAAGAAAATGAGAAGACAAACCACAAACTGGCAGAAAACAATTGCAAAAGACATTTGGTAAAGAACTATTATCCAAAATATGCAAACTCTTAAAACTCCATAATAAGAATACAAACAACCTGATTTTAAAAATCAGGGCCAAAGACCTTAATAAGACCTCACCAAATAATAAATGTAAATGAAAAATAAGCATCTGAAAAGATGCTCCATATCATATATCACCAAGGAAATGCAATTTAAATCAGCAATAATGCACTACTATATACATACCTATTAGAATGGACAATATCTTGAAACACTGACAACATCAAATGCTGGCTAGGATGTGGAGAAACAGGAACTCTCATACACTCCTGGTGGGAATGCAAAATGGTATAACCACTTTGACGGTTTCTTACAAAACCAAATTCTTGTCATATGAACCAGCAATCAAACTCCTTGATATTTATACAAGGGAGGTGAAGACTTATGTCCACACAAAAATCCTCAACATGGATGTTTACAGAAGCTTTGTTCATAATTGCCAAAACTTGGAAGTGAACAGAATGTCCTACATCAGTTAAATGAATAAACTATAGTATATCCAGACACTATAATATTATTCAGCACCAAAAAGAAATGAGTTACCAAGTCATGAAAATACATGGAGGAACTTTGAGTGCTTAGTCCTAAATGAAAGAAGACAATCTCCAAATGCTACATTCTGTATAATTCCAACTACATGACATTCCAAAAAGGCAATACTATGGAGACAGTAAAAAGATCAGTGGTCATCATGGGCTTGAGCCAAGGGTAAAGGGTTTGGGGGACGAATAGACAGAGCACAAAGGATTTTTAGGGCTTTGAAAATATTCTGTATGATAGCATAATGATATATATCAGTATATATCTGTCAAACTCATAAAATGCAAAATACCAAGAATGAACCGTAAGGTAAACAGCAGACTTTAGGCAATTACCACATGTCAATTGCAATTCATCAACTGTAACAAATGTACCACTTTGGTGAGAGATGTTGATAATGGGGAAGGCTATGCAAGTTTAGGGTAAAGGATAGTAGGGAAATTGCTATATTATCCCTCAACTTTGGTATGAACCTTATATTACTTAAAAATACACAAAATCTTAATTTTAAAATGTTAGCAATTCAGATACAGCAATACAAAGAAAGAATAATCCATCATGTTCAAGTGGGTATTTCCAAAAATGTGATATTGGTTTAACATCTGAAATATAATCAGTATAAATTCATCACTTTAACACACAAAAATAGAACAACTACAACATAACTTCAACAGATACACAGAAAGATTTAATCAAATTCAATATCCATTCATGATTTTTTTTAATACCTTCAATGTCTTAGACCATTTGAACTTCTATAACAGAATACCATAGACTAGGTAGTTTAAAGAACACACACTTCTCCTAGTTCTGGAGGGTGGGATGTCCAAGATCAAGGAATCAATAGATTTGGTATCTGCTGAGGACTTGCTTCAGGTTCATAAGTGTGCTATGTGTGGTGGAAATGGGGGCAACTCTCAGAAATATTGTTTATAAGAGCACTAATTCCATCCATGAGGGATCTTCCCTCATGATCTAATCACTTCACCAAAGTTCCATCTCCTAATACAGGTGCCCTCTTATGCCCTCTTGCAACACCTACAAGAGGGCATCAAGGGCAGACACACTAAAACCATAATCACAGAAAACTAGTCAATCTAATCACACTAGGATCACAGCCTTGTCTAACTCAGTGAAACTAAGCCATGCCCGCGGGGCCACCCAAGACGGGGGTTGTGGGGGGGGGGGGAGTCATGGTGGACAGGTCTGACAGAATGTGGTCCACTGGAGAGGGGAATGGCAAGCCACTTCAGTATTCTTGCCTTGAGAACCCCATGAACAGTATGAAAAGGCAAAATCATAGGATACTGAAAGAGGAGCTCCCCAGGTCAGTAGGTTTCCAACACGCTACTGGAGATCAGTGGAGAAATAACTCCAGAAAGAATGAAGGGATGGAGCCAAAGCAAAAACAATACCCAGTTGTGGATGTGACTGGTGATAGAAGCAAGGTCCGATGCTATAAAGAGCAATATTGCATAGGAACCTGGAATGTCAGGTCCATGAATCAAGGCAAATTGAAAGTGATCAAACAAGAGATGGCAAGAGTGAACGTCAACATTCTAGCAATCAGCAAACTAAAATGGACTGGAATGGGTGAATTTAACTCAGATGACCATCATATCTACTACTGTGGGCAGGAATCCCTCAGAAGAAATGCAGCAGCCATCATGGTCAACAAAAGAGTCCGAAATGCAGCACTTGGATGAAATCTCAAAAACAACAGAATAATCTTCACTCATTTCCAAGGCAAACCATTCAATATCACAGTAATTCAACCAGTAACCACTGAAGGAGCTGAAATTGAACAGTTCTATGAAGACCTACAAGACCTTTTAGAACTAACACCCAAAAAAGATGTCCTTTTCATTATAGGGGACTGGAGTGCAAAAGTAGGAAGTCAAGAAACACCTGCAGTAACAGGCAAATTTGGCCTTGGAATGCGGAATGAAGCAGGGAAAAGACTAATAGAGTTTTGCCAAGAAAATGCACTGGTTGTAGCAAACACCCTCTTCCAACAACACAAGAGAAGACTCTACACATGGACATCACCAGATGGTCAACACCAAAATCAGATTGATTATATTCTCTGCAGCCAAAGATGGAGAAGCTCTATACAGTCAACAAAAACAAGACAAGGAGCTGACTGTGGCTCAGATCATGAACTCCTTATTACCAAATTCAGACTTAAATTGAAGAAAGTAGGAAAAACCACTAGACCATTCAGGTATGACCTAAATCAAATCCCTTATGATTATACAGTGGAAGTGAGAAATAGATTTAAGGGCCTAGATCTGATAGATAGAGTGCCTGATGAATTATGGACAGAGGTTTGTGACATTGTACAGGAGACAGGAATCAAAACCATCCCCATGGAAAAGAAATGCAAAAAGGCAAAATGGCTGTCTGAGGAGGCCTTACAAATAGCTGTGAAAAGAAGAGAAGCAAAAAGCAAAGGAGAAAAGGAAAGATATAAGCATCTGAATGCAGAGTTCCAAAGAATAGCAAGAAGAGATAAGAAAGCCTTCCTCAGTGATCAATGCAAAGAAATAGAGGAAAACAACGGAATGGGAAAGACTAGAGATCTCTTCAAGAAAATTAGAGATACCAAGGAACATTTCACGCGAAGATGGGCTCGATAAGGGACAGAAACGGTATGGACATAACAGAAGCAGAAGATATTAAGAAGAGGTGGCAAGAATACACGGAAGAACTGTACAAAAAAGATCTTCAAGATAATCATGATGGTGTGATCACTCACCTAGAACCAGACGTCTTGGAATGTGAAGTCAAGTGGGCCTTAGAAAGCATCACTACGAACAAAGCTAGTGGAGGTGATGGAATTCCAGTGGAGCTCTTTCAAATCCTGAAAGATGATGCTGTGAAAGTGCTGCACCCAATATGCCAGCAAATTTGGAAAACTCAGCAGTGGCCACAGGACTGGAAAAGGTCAGTTTTCATTCTAATTCCAAAGAAAGGCAATGGCAAGGAATGCTCAAACTACCGCACAATTGCACTCATCTCACACGCTAGTAAAATAATGGTCAAGATTCTCCAAGCCAGGCTTCAGCAATACATGAACCATGAACTTCCAGATGTTCAAGCTGGTTTTAGAAAAGGCAGAGGAACCAGAGATCAAATTGCCAACATCCACTGGATCATGGAAAAAGCAAGAGAGTTCCAGAAAAACATCTATTTCTGCTTTATTGACTATGCCAAAGCCTTTGACTGTGTGGATCACAATAAACTGTGGAAAATTCTGAAAGACATGGGAATACCAGACCACCTGACCTACCTCTTGAGAAACCTATATGCAGGTCAGGAAGCAACAGTTAGAACTGGACATGGGAAAACAGACTGGTTCCAAATAGGAAAAGGAATACGTCAAAGCTGTATATCGTCACCCTGCTTATTTAACTTCTATGCAGAGTACATCATGAGAAACGCTGGACTGGAAGAAACACAAGCTGGAATCAAGATTGCTGCGAGAAATATCAATGACCTCCGATATGCAGATGACACCACCCTTATGGCAGAAAGTGAAAAGGAACTAAAAAGCCTCTTGATGAAAGTGAAAGAGGAGAGTGAAAAAGTTGGCTTAAAGCTCAACATTCAGAAAATGAAGATCATGGCATCTGGTCCCATCACTTCATGGGAAATAGATGGGGAAACAGTGGAAACAGTGTCAGACTTTATTTTGTTGGGCTCCAAAATCACTGCAGATGGTGATTGCAGCCATAAAATTAAAAGACACTTCTTGGAAGAAAAGTTATGACCAACCTAGAGAGCAAATTCAAAGGCAGAGACATTACTTTGCTGACTAAGGTCCGTATAGTCAAGGCTATGGTTTTTCCAGTCGTCATGTATTGATGTGAGAGTTGGATTGTGAAGAAAGCTGAGCATCAAAGAATTGATGCTTTTGAACTGTGGTGTTGGAGAAGACTCTTGAGAGTCCTTTGGACTGCAAGGAGATGTAACCAGTCCAAGGGACTCTCAAGAGTCTTTCCAATACCACAGTTCAAAAGCATCAATTCTTTAGTACTCAGTTTTCTTCACAGTCCAAATCCCACATCCTTTTCTCCTTTGCTTTTTGCTTCTCTTTTCTGAAGGAGATCATCCCTGGGATTTCTCTGGGAGGAATGATGCTGAAGCCAAAGCTCCAGTACTTTGGCCACCTCATGTGAAGAGCTGACTCTTTGGAAAAGACTCTGATGCTAGGAGGGGTTGGGGGCAGGAGGAGAAGGGGACGACAGAGGATGAGATGGCTGGATGGCATCACGGACTCGATGGACATGAGTCTGAGTGAACTCCAGGAGTTGGTGATGGACAGGGTGGCCTGGAGTGCCGCGATTCATGGGGTCGCTGAGTCAGACAGGACTGAGCAACTGAACTGAATACAGGTGCATTAGGGATTAGAATTTCAACATGAATGGGAGGGAGGTGTAAATATTCAGTCCATTATACTCAGCGAACTAAACAAAAGAGGGGCTCAGTGGAAATATCCAGACCTAGCATAGGATTCCATGACAAAAACTGAAATCATTTAACCTAAAATGAGGAATAAGGCAATGACACCTGTTTGTACTATTTCTGTTCGAAATTTTGCTGGAGCGTCTAGCCAGTACAAAGGAAAACAAATAAAATTCTTAGAAATTCAAAAGAGAGAACTGTCATCTTTCTTAGGAAGTGTCATCTTCCTAAGATGACATGATTACCTATGTAGATAATCCCAAGGAATCTACCCAAAACAGTCACTGAAAATAATAAGTGAGTTTATTAAAGCTGCAGGATACAGGGCCAATATACAAAAATCAATTGTATTTATATACACTAGAAATGCGTAATTGGGAATTGAAATGAAAAGAAATATAATAAAAAAAGATGAAAACCTAGAGGTTAATTTAGCAAAATAAGTTTAATATATCTTTGTAGAGAAAATTATAAAACATTACTTAGAGAAAGTAAAGAAGACCAAACTTGATAACAAATTACATCATATTCATTTATTGGAAGAATCAGTAGCGTTAAAATATAAGTTCTCTTCCAATTTATCTACATACTCAAAGCAGTCTCAATAAAATCTAAAGGTTTTTACACAAATCTAGGCAAGCTGACTCTGAAATGCATATGAAAATGAAAAGAACCCAGAGTAGCCAAAATGACTCTGTAAAAAAAAAGAATAAAATTGCAGGATCTAAACTCCCTGATTTCAAAATTTATTATAAAATTGCCAATATCAGGACATTGTTACAGTCCTGTAAAAAAATCAGTGGACTAGAATGAAAGTGAAAGTCGCTCAGTCCTTTCTGACTCTTTGCAATCCCATGGACTGTACTCCATGAGATTCTCCAGGCCAGAATACTGGAATCTGTAGACTTCGCCTTCTCCAGGGGATCTTCCCAACCCAGGGATGGAACCCAGGTCTTCCGCATGGCAGGCAGATTCTTTACCATCTGAGCCACAGGGGAAGCCCAAGAATATTGAAGAGGGTAGCCTATCCCTTCTCCAGTGGATCTTACCGACCCAGGAATGGAACTGGTGTCTTCTGCATTGCAGGCAGATTCTTAACCAACTGAGCTATCAGTGAAGAGATTAGAAAGTCCAGAAAGAGCTCATACCTATCCTCAGTTCATTTCTGACAAAGATGTGAACGTATTTTAATGGAGAAAATTAGGCTTTTTTCACTGGTGGAACGACTGGATTTCCCCATGTGAAGAGGCAGGTGAGGAAGAGGGTGGGGAGAGATGGGGGAAAATGGGGATGAGGAGGCAGTGGGGGAAAGAGGAGGAGGAAATAACTTCAATCCCAACCGCATGTCATACACAAAGAAAATTAACAGAAACTGGATTGTAGGTCTAAATGTCAAAGCTAAAACTATAAACCTTCTAAAAGAAAACATAGCAGAAAATCTATGCGACCCTGGGGTAGGCAAACATTTCTGAGAACATAAGGAGCACAAAACATTAAAAACAACAACAACAACATATGTTGTACTTTATCTACATTTAAAAGTTAAAAATTTTGCTTTTGGAGAGGCACTGTAAAGAAAATAAAAAGGCCTTTCACAGACTGGGAGAAAACATTTGCAAATCACATAAAGGACTTACATCAGAATATACAAAGAACTCTTAGAACTTTTAATAAGAATGAAACAATCAGTAAAATAATAGACAAAATATTTGAACAGACACTTTAGCAGAGAAGATGTATGAATGGCAAATAAGCACATGAAAAGATGCTCAACATAATTAGTCATTAGGGAAATGCAAAGTAAAAGCATGAAATACCAACACCCACTAGTATGACTAAAAATTAGACATACAAAGTGTTAGGATGTAGAACAACTAGAAATCTCACATACAGCTGGTCGAAATGCAAAAAAAAAAAAAATGTAGTCGTTTTGGAAAACAGTTCAGCACTTTACCTATACGATTACTACATGACCTATGATTACTACTGCTTGTATTTCCTTATGAGAAATGAAAATATATGTCCACACAAATACTTGTACATTAAAATTCATAGAAGCTTTATTCATAATAGTTAAAAACCTGAAATCACCAACTGAGAAGTGGATACGTATATTGTGGTATATCCCTGAAATGTTCCTGAGCAATAAAAAGAACAAACTACTGAGATACAATGTATATATCATATGATTGCATGACCTGGATGAATCTCTCAAAAGCATTATGTTAAGTGAAAGAGGCACAAAAGACTCTAGGATCCATTCCTATAAAGTTTTAGAAAATGTACTACAGTCATCGAAAGCAGATCAGTGGTTGCCTGAGCCTGGGGATGAGAACAGGTATTGACTGCAAAGGGCACAAGTAAACATTTTGAGGTATGGAAAATATTGATTATGTTTATATCACTGTACATATTTGCCAAAATTTATGACAGAGTTTTATACCTTAATAAAGCCAACTGTCAACCAATCAATCAATAACCGTAAGTTAGATCACATCATTCCCAGGCTCAAAACCCTCTAA
The DNA here is from genome assembly GCF_001704415.2 of Capra hircus. NCBI lineage: Eukaryota > Metazoa > Chordata > Mammalia > Artiodactyla > Bovidae > Capra > Capra hircus. The sequence goes on along the minus strand of NC_030822.1, from coordinate 45,114,669 downwards.
TAGCTTCCTATCGTGTTTCTAATGATATCCACAACCCCTGCCTCAGCTTATGCTGAGGCACATAAGCTGTTTCTACAATCCCTCCAGCCGCCTCCACCCACTTCTCCCTCAATGTTTTCTGTCATATTGTCCTCCTTAGGGATTCTAGTACAAATCAAGGATGTTCCTGCATCAGAGTATTTGCAGGTGCCATTCCCTCCATTTGGGATATTCCTTCCCTTTTCATTGATTCCTCACTTTTTCTAGGTCTCTGTTAAACTATCAGCATATCAAAGAGTCCTTTCCTCTATATTCTTTTTACAACAGCACCTCCTTCACATTCTCCTTACGCTTTATTTTATTCATAGCACCTATCACTGTCTGGTATTATTTTATTTACTTACTCATTTTATTTTCCCCACTTAAATTATCTCCTTGAGAGCAGGAATTTCTAAGGTCATATCTGCACCCACTAGCACAGTATCTGGCACAAAGTGGATCTCAGTGAATCCAGGTTATTCCATGAAGAATCCTGAAATCTCTACATATTTGAATCTTGTAATATAGCCAAAACAATGCACATAGAAAGACACAGTCATAAAAACTTATATTATTGAACAAGAATGAAGCCGAATGAAACACTGAATTGAAGAAATTAAAAATAAAATGAAATAATTCTAAGGAAAACAGAAAGAAGGAACTAATAAAAATGAAGAAATAAATTAGAAAATAGGCTCAGAGTTGAAATAACAAATCCAAGAGCTACTTCTTTGGGGAAAAATAATGATGAAATAAGTAAATCACCAGCTTATTTACTCCTGAGTAAAGGGAATAAAGTTAGAAATGAAAATCAGGGAAATTAGAATAGAGAGGAATTATTTCAATCCTAAGAAAAAGATTTGTTCTATGAGGCAAATGTATTTGAAGACAAAATTGCTTTGATCCCCCACAAACTCCTCACTCGGTTGACATCATTTGGACCCACTGCTAATCACTGGCTCTCATGTGGCTTCATTCTGCTCTCGGGTCTCTAGGAACATCTCTGCAATATGCTAACCATGAGGGCGCTCAGAGAGGCAGCTGTTTTGGGTTAGGTGATGCACATTCTAAGCATCGCAATTTAGGCTGTTGAGTCAGACCATCCACGCTCTGCCAATAAAACAGCTGCGTGACTTTAGTACCTCCAAATCCTAGTGTCCTCATCTGTCAATGGAATAATAATGCCTGCCTCACAGGTGTGGATGAGTGAGTGATCAGGTAAAGTGCTGTGCAGAAGTGCTCATTAAATGTTACTTAGAAGTACTATATGATATCACTAGAGGAATACAAAAAAGTTAAACCTGTAAAAAACAGAGTAAAATGGAGGTTACCAGAGAATGAGGGATGAAGGGTGGTGGATAAAAGTGAAGATGTTTAAGGGTACAAACTTGTAATCAACAGTAAATAAGTCAGAGAGCTAATGTACTGTATAATGAATACCGACAATAATATGTGAAAGTGAAGTCGCTCAGTCGTGTCTGACTCTTTGCGACCCCATGGACTGTAGCCTACCGCTCCTCTGTCCATGGGATTTTCCAGGCAATAGTACTGGAGTGGATTGCCATTTTCTTCCCCAGGGGATCTTCCTGACCCAGGGATCGAACCCGGGTCTCCCGCATTGGAGACAGATGCTTTACCGTCTGAGCCACCAGGGAAGTCCGACAATAATATAGTAAAATAATTAACATTATATATAGTTATATCAGTAATCCCATTATAATATATAAATGTATCAAAGCAACATACCATATCTCTTAAACTTACATGATGTTACATACTTATTCAATAAACTTTTTTAATTAAAAAAATTGAAAACGAAAGCCTAAGTGTCAATTGCTATTTAGTTACATGTTTGTTCTGAGTCTGAGTAGCAGGGGAAGCCTGTGAATTCTGGGGAGGTCTGACCACTGAACCATCTAGGGCAAGTATTGGGAAGCCTGAATCACCCTACTTTCCTGGTCCCCTCACTATTCAGTCAACACTGACTAGACTGCAAACTCATCCAGGGCATCCAGACACGGACTTGGCTCAAGCTAAAGATGTCCTCATTAGCTATGACCTCTGATCTCTGGGGAACTTGGCCTCCACAATTTGCAGAATGCATTTCCAAAGATGTTTCCTGGTGCAAGCCACGCCACCGCTGCCTCTTTTGAGTGGACAGGAGGAAACTCTCCCAAGAAATGTCCAGAAGGCAGGCTCCCTTAATGTTTACCCCTGGCTACCTCAGCTCACCAATCACATGCAACTATCCTGGGCAGACCTGGGCACACACAAGCATGGAGACAGCAGTTAGCATCTCTCAGAACTGCATGTTTTTCATTTGTGATGGGCAGAAACTGGAGAAGACACTAAGGCATTCTGAGATTATTTCCAATCACTTCCAAGGAGGAACCAGCAGTATAAATAGCCATATCCCAAGGCAGGCTCACAGACATCCTTGAATCCTCCAGGGCCTGAACCAGATGAAAAGGGAAAGGAAAATGCTTTTTCCATCCCAAGGACTTTGCTGCCATGAAGTTCCAAGTAGAACTGGGTTCACTGTTCTCTGATAAAGAATACCGAGTAAAATCTTCCAAAGTGACACCCATTTGAGTGCAGTTGATCACTCTTAAACTTGAGATGCAGGTTCTCAGGGAGGTTGTTCTCACTTTTAAAATAGAAATTTAATTAAATGACAAAAGAGAAAACAGTTACTACAGTCCAAATCCTTCCCAGAATCCTTACCAAAGAGACTGGGTCTGAGTAAAATGATAACTGCAGGCTGTCAGAGGTGGAAGGATCCTCAGAAAGCATCTCCTCCAGAGGCTGGGGGCAGACAAGGGGCCTATGATGGTGTACAGCAAGCCAGGGATGGGACCACAGCAAGAAATCAGGTCTTCTTACTTTACTATGACACTTCTCAACTGCACAGCTCCACAGGCTTATACTGTTGCTGCTGCTAAGTCGCTTCAGTCGTGTCCAACTCTGTGCAACCCCATAGACGGCAGCCCACCAGGCTCCCCGGTCCCTGGGATTCTCCAGGCAAGAACACTGGAGTGGGTTGCCATTTCCTTCTCCAATGCATGAAAGTGAAAAGTGAAAGTGAAGACGTTCAGTCATGTCCGACCCTCAGCGACCCCATGGACTGCAGCCTTCCAGGCTCCTCCGTCCATGAGACTGTCCAGGCAAGAACGTAGCTCAAAGACTGCAAACTGTGAATTCAAATTATCTGAACAACTTGGGAACTGTGGGTACCAGATGTTTTGCTCTTGTCCAGATGTTGTGCAACTTGTTAGAGGAAGGTCTCAGGAGATCTTGTGACAAAGTGCCTGTGTCACCTGCAAAACCTATTAACAATTCCCAGGAAATAAAAATAGAATGTGGATAATCAAGTCCAACTTTTTTTTCCTTTGTACTTAGTTTCACTTGCTCATGGGGTGCTGCTTGCAGAGTCCTTGCACCCAGCCCTTTAGACCAGAGTTCTCAGTGCAAAAGGGCTGCACCCAACACCTCTGAGACACTGTGCTTAGCACTGCAATCTGGAGCTGAGAGCTACACCTGACCCACCAGATTTCCGCCTCCTCCCCACTGACAAGAATCCTATAGAGCAGCTCCACAAATAGTCTTTCAGGGACTGTGTGCTCTAGAGTGCAAGCCTGCACCTCTCCATTCTTTGATCAAAGAGTAACACTTTCCTGTGTTTCTGAACCAAATTCAGTCTTGTTCTATTGGTTCAAATGACACTGGGCAGAAGGACTCCTTTGGGGGGCTGATTTAGGAGGGTTGGTAAGAAAATCTTTGGCATCCATGAAGGGACACTCCTTGGCCTTTTTACCTGTACCTACCCACTAGGTTTCAGGCTGGCTCTGGCTCCAGCAGAAGGATAGTGGATGATTTGGGAGGTTCACATGAGGATGACTGACTCTGATCTTTGAGTACACTCTGATGAGTTAGCACAATGGCAGCCTTCAGCCAAATTCAAAGCAACTCTGCCCAGCAACCTAATACCTGACTATGGTTCATGCACAGCATAGCCCCCAGAGTCATCTGGACTGAAGCCCCTGGAGGAGATCACACTATGGCATCATTGGGAACTGGAGACTGAAACAAACGCATGCCTGTCCACTGCCTCTGCGGGGCCTTCCCACAATACCAGATGCCTGGGGATGGAGCCGACCTGGGGATGAGAGGGAGCCACGGCAGTCTTACCCACTGTCTTGCCAATAGTGCTATCCTCTTGTTCCCTGTACAAGGCAGTAGCGGCCACACCAAGGCTTTTGCCCCCACTTACTGACCCCAGGAATCAACAGCAGCATTGTCTATAGTCACTTTCCATTTAGAAAAAGAATGGTCAGTCCTGTGAGTCAAGAGGCAAGACTGGAGAAAAGCCAGGTAATAAGGACCACCTGACAAAATGGATCGAGGACAGTCCATCAGATTTCAGGAAAAGATACCAGGATGTTCACATGTGAAAATGTTCCTCCAAGGTAGGAAACAGGACCAGTAACTTGACCTCTTCCAGTCAGCACTAGTTTCTCTGAAGCCGGCTGGGGAACCCTGTAAGCTGCTTGCAAGACAAGGAAGCCCTGTGAGCTTCAGGCAAGAACAGGAAACACCCATCACCTGACCTCTCCTCTCCACTTGTGAGGCAAACCTTGGGTGATTCTTTATCAACTGAGGTTCCTATGGGCAGTTAGCAGCTACTATAATCCTGCTAAAGGAGCTGAAAAATTAATGTTTGGTCAGTCAGCCACTATATAGGCTCCACACCAGTTTCAGGCTTTAGTAAGTTTTAAGGGAACAGAATGGCTATCTCCTAGAAAGTCAATTTGAGTTCAGATACCTTCATTTCTAGGAAAAATGGAATGCGTGACCATTATTCTCTTGCTATTAATAACATCTGGGCCTTGCATCCTAAACTGTCAGCTGTCCTCTGTCTCCAAGTAGCTAGAGTTTCTGAAAACTGCAAATGATGGTCAGATAGCAATGTTAACAGGACAGAGGCCTGTGACAACCAAGTACATGTAAAGGCAGCTGGAGAAGCTCTGCTCCTCCACTCAGGGTTACGACGGTGCCCCAGACCAGCTAAGCAGTTATAGAAGATGGACTGGCACCCCTCAGTGCCCTTCTAGAGTGAGGAGCGGGATGAAAAACCAGGGAGGGATTTGTCACGGGCAAAGCCCATTCACAGTTCCCAGGAAATTAACATAGAAAAAAATCTAACCTTTTATTTTTTTTCCTTTGTGCTTCCTGTAGTTTCAGGTGACCACAGGATACTGCGTGAAGAGGGCTCCCACCAGGTACTTCAGACCAGAGTGCCCAAGGCCAAAGAGCTGTGCCTGCTTCTTAGCTTGGGACCATGTGCAGAAGCTCTGCGCTCAACACTGCAATTCAAGATGGCTGTGGCGGCAGCAAGCCGTGTGCAGACACTGCGCGGGCAAACCTGCCCCGGCGCTGTCAGAGCTCCGCCCCGTCGCCCCGCCCAGCACTTGAACTCCATGAAGCTGCCAGGCCCACAGCCTGCCAGGGAGAAAGGGTACTCTAAGGGGCGAGCTTGCCCTTCATTCTTCCACTGAAAAACACAGCTTTCCTTTTGTTCTGAACGGTAATTGGTCTCATTCAATAGGCTCATATGGGACCAGTCAGGAGAACCTTCGTCGAGGACGGACTCAGAAGGATCAGTAACACTTCTGATGTGAAACTGAAATGTGAACTGGGTGAATTTGATGGTCCGTGAATTTCAGGCAGCTGCGTGCATCAGGAAGTCAGGCAGTTTGAGTTGACACCAGCTATCTGTTGATACCCTGTTGCTGGCACCACCATCACGTCTTGATGTCTCACTGAGATGGCACCCAACTGGCCCCTGCTTCCATCCTGGCCCTCATATAACGTTGTAATCAGAGTGGTCCTTTTCAACATAAATCGGCTCTGTCACTTCTCCACTCTCAGTCTTATTGGAGAAAGCATTCTTTGATCGCATGTATCCTGGTGGGTCATGCTCCTTTGCTAAGATATATCCCCTTTTATGTTGATAATTTGTATATAAAAGTTAGACATCTTCTGAGCCTGATCTTCCGCCTTTACCTTCCTTCCTGCTCATTACCTGATGTCTAACCAACTCAAGCAGAGACAGTCCTCAATGAGTTGAACAGAGGGGAAAAAAACCTGGGCTCCAGCAATTATGACCATATTTAATAGTGCCATACTTGAAGCCCATGACCTCCACACAACTGGAAATAATGTTTCAGATATCACTAAACCTAGAGATTGTCCTCTCCTGCCTAGCAATCCAGGAAAACTTTCCACTAGCACAAAGTTCCACTAGCACTGTGCAGAACATCAAAAAGAGATGATAAGAATGAAAGGAAGTGACAGAAGGACAGAGATGTTCCCACAGTAATAACAAGCAGGCGTTTTTCAGAAGGTGATGTCTAACAAAAAACAAATACTTGAAATTCTAGCATTGCGTGCATCTGTACAGCAGAAAACTCCAGAATAGGAATGGCCAGAGCTATACCTAGAAAGAATAAATTGAACATAAACTGAGGAGTTGGTAGCAGAAAGGCTGAGAATTATTTATAGTCAATAACCATGTCAATCACAATGAGCAATAAATGCAGCCAATATTGTAGAAGACATATTCCTAGAAAATTCCTCAATAGAATAAGAAGAAAGCAGGTTGATAAGATAAGGGTACACCTGGCAACAGATCAGGGATCTGGTTTTACTCACAATTGGCTAAGGATTCCACCATAATAGGAAGGGATCGGTGGTAAAACTTCCACCACCTTGAATTTAGTTGATCCTTCAGGAGTAATGATCCTTCAATTTTAGAGTTACTTCACTGGAGATGTTTGATGAAAGGCGAATTCCTGGGCCTGCCCAGACAACCAAATCACATCAACTACTGGAACCTATTATTGTTAATAAGCAAACCAGGTGTGTCTAAGGCATCTGAGTTTTGTGTTGGCTGTCAGTGGATCCCACCTTAGAAACTTCTGCTCTTTAATGTCTGTAGTCTGTTAATGTAAATAACATGGCCCGTGTATTCACGTGTGCTCTTACACAAATAATTGCTTTGGGGAAATAATCACTGAATAAACTGTTTATAGTGATTACCTTTGGGCATATGGGATGAGGGCCAAACTGGGGACATGACAGCACTTTCCTTCAATCATTTCTGTTTTGTTTTATTTTTTGTCATTTTATTTGTATATTACTCATATGGTGGCAGTAGTAGTTATCTGGATATGGAGTTTAGGGCCATGGTTTTGTTCTCCTCTTTTTGCGTTTTTAAAATTTTAATTAGAAGATAATTACTGTACAATATCATGATGGTCTCTGCCATACATCAACATGAATTGACCATAGGTATACATATGTCCCCTCCCTCATGAACCTCCCTCCTACTTCCCTCCCCATTCCATCCCTCTAGGTTGTCAAAGAACACCAGTTTTGGGTTCCCTGAGTCATATAGCAAATTCCCACTGGCTATCTATTTTACAAATGATAAAGTATATGTTTCAATGCTATTCTCTCAAACGCTATTCTCGTCTACTCTCTCCTTCCCTCACTATGTCCAAAAGTCTGTGCTTTATGTCTGTGTCTCCTTTGCTGCCCTGCAAGTAGGATCATCAGTACTATATTCCCAGATTCCATATATATGCATTAATATACGATATTTGTCTTTCTCTTTCTGACTTACTTCACTCTGAATAATAGGCTCTAGGTTCATCCACCTCATTAGAACTGGCTCAAGTGTGTTCTTCTTATAGTTGAATAATATTCCACTGTGTATATGTACCACAACTTCTTTATCCATTCATCTCTTGATGGACATCTAGGTTGTTTCCTAACTATTGTAAATAGTCCTGCTATGAACACTGGGGTAAATAAGTCTTGTTCAATTACGGTTTCCTCAGGGTATATGCCCAGCAGTGGGATTCCTGGGTCATATAATAGTTTTATTCCTAGTTTTTAAAATAATCTCCATGCTGTTTTCCATAGTGGCTATATCAATTTGCATTCCCAATCCTCTTTATACTTTAAAAGTGGTAGCAAATTTTCAGTTCACTATTTCTTTATTTAAAATGGATTGAGTGCCTACTATGTGCCAGGCACTGTGCTAGGTACTTGGGCTATAGTGTTTGCAAAATAAATACAAAATTGAGCTTAAACTATCTGCTTTGTTGTAAAATAATCGTAATTCAAACTTTGCACATGGTCAGTTATCTATGTTTTTATTTTCACAGGTTGAAAGAGTTCCTCTGGGTTGATGAGCTGAGCCCTCAGGACAGAGAGAGGCCAGCTGACAAATGTAATCATGACCTAGGAGCCCATGGGCACACATCAAGTAAGAGACAGCTTTGCCCACCTTGTCTTAAAGAATAGTGTGTGGAAAGGACTTACTATTTCCTGCTGTGCTGCATGTTATTCACACAGTAGAGCAGAGCCTGAAGAATTGGAACTGCAGACTTTTGGCACTGAAACTTATTGAACATAATAGAAGTGGGTAGAAAAATGAAATTGAGATGGGATACTGAGCAACTAGCTTGAGGGGCAAGAGTCTGAATTTTTCTTTGCTTTCCCACTCAGATTGAGCATTCTTTATTTTATTTTTTCCAGAGAGACGAACCAGTAATAGGAGGTGAATGGGACAGTTCCCATTTGCAAGAGAAACTCTCTTCTCACAGACCCTCTGCTTCTCACAGCATGCCCCCTTTCAAAACCATGCATCAACTTCCCCAAAGCAAGTATTCTGTAAAATATACATTGCATTAAAAGAAATAACTTACAAAATACTATATGCAGAGTTCTTAGGAATATACTTGGTTTTAAACTGAAATATAAGTTATGAGTTCACTGAGCTCACAAAAATATCATCTTTATTACCATTATCAATGATACCAATAATTACATCTAGTTTTTATATGTTTCATCTTATTTCACCTAAAGTCTTATGAGATAAATATTCCCATCTTTTAGAGGAGGAAACTGAAACACAGAGAAGTCAAACAATAGGTCCAAGACCACTCAGGATACTATCAACCCAACAACTTGCCTCCACAATCTGCAGTCTTACCCACTACTCTCTGTCCTTAAGTTTCTCTACAGTGATGAACCCAGACCATCCATTAATGAGTGTCCCAGAGCACAAAAAGGGGGTGGTGGGACCCACATGAAAAAAGAAAGGAAAGACCCAGTTATCAATGATCCCTGGCCTGCCTGGCCACAGCAATCAAGCAATAGACTTCAAGCAAACATTTACAGGATAAAGCCACTCTGCAGACAATTGCTATCATTGGGCTCCATGAGAAACCTCTGGTTGTCAATTTATCTGCTGGCCAGTCTGAATTATTTTTTTTTTCTGCAGCCAAAGAACTGCCCCTGTTTCCATCTGAAATCTTTCTTTCTCTCCTCTACTCTCTTCTTCATTCTTCCTATTTACAAAGATAAAAAATACAAGTCAGCCAAAGTTTGGAAGAGAACTTAAATTGTAGATTTAACTTTTCAAGTCAAATATCCCTTTTGCCAGAAATTTTTACCCGTTCTTTTAAAACAGCACTTCCAAAATTTTATTTTATGAAACACTGTTTCAATATATATTAATAGATATATCTTAGGGTGGCCCGTGGTCAAATAAGCTTAGCAAATAAGGCATGCCAAGTCCTCCTCTTAGAGCTATGCTGTGAACATAATAAGGCTGAGAAGTCAAGCAGTAAAGAAAGCTGTTTAACTTAAATATGACAATTAATTTAAATATTTTGGGTGCCTACTATGTGCCAGTCTCTATTTTGATACAGGAAAAATACAGCAGTAAACAAGACAAAGTCCCTCTTTCTATGGATCTTCTATTACAGTAAATGGAGCAATTGTGCACTAAACATTTTCTGTGATATATTAATACCTTGGAAAATGTGTTCCATTGGTCACAAACTTCGTAAATGCCCATCCAGAGACATAAAGTTGTTGTTTAGTTGCCAAGTCATGTCTAACTCTTTTGTGAGGCCATGGACTGTAGCCCACCAGACTCATCTTTGCACTGGATTTCCCAGGCAAGAATACTGGAATGGGTTGCCATTTCCTTCTCCAGAGGATCTCAACCCAGGGACTGAACTCATGTTTTCTGCTTGGCAGGCAGATTCTTTACCACCGAGTCACCTGGGAAGCCCTGATCTACAGACATATAGTATTTATGTAATTTGAGTTTTACTCTCACCTACTGATGCCCAAATAGAGAAAGATATCCATAAATATGAGATACCCTTGGTCCTGTATTTATACAGAAGATTTTTATGTGCTTATGGAGAAGTGCTATATTTCACAAAATTCAAAGATGAAAATAAAAACAAAAATTATTTCTTAAAAATAAAAATTGTCAAATAAGAACTCATTGAAGGAAAATCTTCAGATTAAGGGCAAAAATCACATTTGTAGACTTGCTTCATTTGTCTGTGGAGGCATCCTACATAAGCCTTTTTCCTAAACATATCTATTGGGCTAAGACATGGTATTCAGTTCTTGTATCATGATTCCCACACGTATTATAGGGCTGATAACATTTCCTAACATCTTTAGTTTCTAGGTCGAATAATAAATACTTTCTACTACTCTGCTACTCTGTTCTGATTGGCAAGAATTGGTAAGTCTGGGACTTTAGGCAGGAGAGGTAGACGTATGAGTGAGTTGTCTTTGGCAAGCAGACATAAAGAAGAGTCAACGTCCACAATGGGAAAAGCCACAAAGGACTAACAGTCAATTAGCAGGGCAGCAAACACACTTTTCATCCCATCTGATGGTAACTGATGTGCAGACCCCACAGCCCCAGGCTAGGATCTCCCGGTTCTCCAATGAGGGACAGGCAAGGGATTTTCATAGTTGAACTTGCTTTTGAGAACGATACTTACCATCTCCTTCAAAAGAGGGACAAAGAGAACCTTGACTAGAGCAGTCAATGAAAACAGAAATTCAATTAATGGACTTGTCCGCTAAAGGAAGTTCCCAGAGGCCCCCATGTTTGTGGCATCATTCATTCAGTTTAGATTGCACACACATATAACCCTTCACTGTCCAGCAAATATTTCTTTCAGTAAACTCCCAGACACCCAAGTCTCTTTAGGATGAAAGATTCACTTTTGTATCATAGTCTCCTGCATCCTAAATATCTGCCCTGTTCTAATCTGATTCACTCAATCTTAGCCAGATTTCCATCATCCTCATAGCACTGACTCTTATTTGGTTGGTCAACTAATACTTCCTCCAAAGTTTAGTTAGAATACAAAAAAGAAAAACTAGACCAGGAATATCATAGCAGACAAATACAGCAGCCGAGTGTTGGGCCCATTAATTCTGTTAGTCACTCAAAATTATATATAGTTGACCCTCAGACACTGTGGGAGTTATGAGAGCAGTAGAAAATTTGCATATAACTTATAGCTGGCCCTCCATACATGTGGTTCTTCCATATTCACTCCACCAACTGAAGACTGTATAGTACTGCAGGAAAATATCTGTGGGTTCATGGACCCAGAAAGTCAAACCCATGTTATTCAAAGGTTAACTAGATGGGGCACCTGTTAGCAGCCAGATATTTTGCCAGGTGCTGGGCATTCAGTGGTGGGTTAGAGAGATGAGAGTGCTCTCTCATGAAGCTAACATTGAGGGGAATACAGACATCAAACAAACGAACAAATGAGACAATTTCAGAAAGTGAGATATCCTCTGAAGATCATCAAACAAGGAGAAGTGAAGCAGAGCAACTAGATGGGAACATGCCCACTTCAGAAATAAGGGTGGTCTGCAGGACCAGCAGGTGCACAGGCTCTGAAAAAAGCACAGGCTTAGCTTGCTTACATGCCAGATAGAAGGGCAGTGAGCCAGACCACAGATGAGCTGGCTCAAGAGCAGGTTGGAGAGGTATGCAGAGGCTGGATCATGCAGGACCTTGAAGGCCATGGTGAGGCTCAAGTTCAAATTGTATCCTAAATCCTGTGGGATGCCATGGGAGAATTCTTAAGGAAGGATAGGTTATGATCTGTCTTCTGTTTCAAAAGATGATTGTGACTTCCATGAGGAAAGAGATGGTAGGACTGCAACGATGAAATGTAAAAGAAGTTACAAGTCTATTTTTTTTTAATTCTCTCATAATTCGGTAGCAAGATGAATGTTGCCCTTAAAGTGAATTAATTTATTAAGTGAAAAAAATGGTCAAAAAGTTTTTTCAGATTTTTCCACACCACCTTACAGAAAAACCGGAACAAACTTTCAGCCAACCCAATATTAATACTGGTAAATGTTTTAAAACATATACATTCACATACACATTCAGAAACATAACACAACTTTACCTGTAAAGAGTAAAAACAACTCTATTTTCTCCAAAGTGCACTTTCTTATGTATTGGTAGATCTGATAAAAAGCATCATTAGCTACCTTTCCCCCTTGGATCTTTTATGAATACTTCACTAGTAATTGGTTAGGTCCCTTCACAACAGGAAGAGGATTACCCAGCATGACATCCATTGCTGTCAGGAATACACAGCAATTGCTGATATTGAAGAGATAAATGGGGTGAAAATCGTTCTCAGCACCACCCGTCTCTGAGAGGTGACTGGGCCATCCCATCTGTGAAGGGAAGAAAGACTTGGAAAAGCAATGCGGCCATTAGGAGACCTTAAAGAAGTCTAAGGCCACTGTGGGGAGACCAGAAACTGGTATCTTCCAGATGCCATTAATTGTCCTAAATATCAGGGATTGCCCCTGTTCTTTTTTAACTGCAAATAGCAATTACAGAAGCTATGAGGATAAATACAATATTTCTTCCAAGAATTTACAGGAACTCCAAACTAAGACTTGCTTAGTGTGGGTTCTTTCAGACCCTGCTTGAATGGCTAAAAGAACACATTTAATAAGTTCCTTGATTTAGTTACATTATTTCCTCACTTTTTCAAATAAGAATTTGAAGTGGCTTCTAGTGTTTTGTTTAAATGGAAAAAAAAAACAGTGCTTCACACATCTCAGGGTTGAATCATTTTAAGGTGGTTCAGCTATTTCTTCTTGATTCCTTTCATTTTTTTCACAAGCTTGGTCATTCTTCAGTAACAATCTAAAAGAAAAATTCAGCACTATCGTGGTATAAATTCACTCTAATCCTGAACTCTCTGAATTCAAATGAATGAGGTGTGAACATTATTTACATTGGTATGGTTACATATAGCTCCCATAAATTAGAGGTTTAGAATTTCAGGAGGATGTTTACTAAGCATTAACTAAATATGTTGATACTGACATATAATCCAGGAAGAAAAAGAAAGTGAAAGTGTTAGTCACTCAGTCGTGTCCAATTCTTTGCGATTGCATGGACTGTAACCTGCCAGACTTCTCTGTCTGTGGGATTTCCCAGGCAGAATACCGGAGTGGGTTGCCATTTCCTTCTCCAGGGGATCTTCCCGACCCAGAGGATCGAACATGGGTCTCCTGCATTGCAGACAGATTCTTTACCGTCCGAGCCACCAAGAAAACCCCAATCTAGGACCTACCCAAATACCTAAAGGCCAAATTCTCCAGTGAGATGGACAGCCATGGTCAGAAAGAAAAGTTCCCTGGGACTTTATAGCATTTGTGGATACCATTTTTCCTCATGGAGGTGAGAGGAAACTTGAGATGCGACCTCCTTCTCTTATGAATGGGGAATCTGAAATCGAGGTAGCAGAACCCTTGCCAATGGTCACATAGGCTGAGGGATACAAATAGGCCCAGGATTTCCTGAATCCTGGGTGATTTCATGGTGCTGCCTTTTTTCATAATTTCTCAGATTTCATACCCCGGGTGCATTTAGAGCTGGCTCATCTTTAGGGAAGGTCGGACCCCGTAGGGATCCTATGAACAGAGATGACAAGAGACAGTTACACCCTAAGGCATATGGGAGACCCAACCAGACAGCCAGAGATAATAGGAAGATTGCTACTCCAATCAGGGCCCCTCAGTGGGCACAGATCCACCTGGTACTTCTGTTGTCTTGCCGGTCACACTGTTCACTGATCCCAGGTAAGGTGCGACCCAGGAAAATGAAAGGAGACTCAAGGAGCCGTGGGGACTGCAGACATGTTTACTCTCTCTAGGCAGCAGCAACTGGGAGTCTTCATAGACTTCTGATATACTAAGACAGACAAAAGTGGCCCATGGCCAAGTGGGCGCACAGGCGCAGTGCTACCAAGGTCAGCAATATCACTGTTTACAAAACAGAAGTTATGAGGCTGTGAGAGAGTGGGGCAGGAGAGCCTGACTGACGCCGTGTTGTCGGTTACTTTCTTCACACCTGCGTTATCACAACTCACCATTACCACTTGCAAAGACTCCCTGTGGATGCAATACTGCACTGAACACTTTTCATACATGACTTAACTTTGAACTTTACAGAAATCCTACAAGGTCAGGCAGGTTAACAGATAGGCTCCAGAGACAAGGCAGCCTGCATTTGGATCCCATTTACTCTGCTCAATATCTCTGTGAAATTTTCCCCCCACATCTCAGTTGCCTCTCTGTAAAATGGGAATAAGAATGTTACAATTTCAGAAAGCCATAATGACAAGTAAATGAGTAAGTTCATGTCCAGTACTTAGGGAAGTGCCTGACACATAGTAAGTGCTCTGTCAACACTGCTATTATTATCATTTTTTTTAGGGATGAGGGAATTGAGGCTAACAGAGAACAAGTTCAAAATAGCACAGTAAGTAGAAGAAATAACATCTGAGCTCCAGACTGTATCACTCCAAAGGCTGTGTTATTAACCATGTTTCTAGACCACTTCCCTCTGGAGAGACTCAGAGGTAATTTGTGTTCTGGGTCCCATAGGTTGTCAATCCACAGCATACCAGTTCTCTACAACCAGCAGGAAGTCGATCCCAAGACATCAGGACTACCTTCCTCACCTGGCCCAGCCAAACTTTTCAGCCTCTTCCCAGCCCCTTTTTCCCTCATCATTTATGAGTCCTTGATCTTCCTTCACTGGTATCACCTACCTTGGATCAGCAGTGTTGATTAAATTGAATTAAACAATTAGCCTTCCTTCATCCATAGAGCAACCTTTGAGAACTAAAGAAAAGATTATGATTTCATTGGGACTCATGTTCCTATAAATAATTAGAATATTCATGCAGTTAGTTATTAAAGAATTCCCCCAAATCAGGGCTTTTCAAACTTTAGTGGGCATTGGAATCACCTGCAGTGCTTGTTAAACCCAATTACTGGGCCCTATCCCTGGAGTTTCCTGCTTGATAGGTCTGGAGTGGGACATGCTAATTTGCATTTCCAACAAGTTCTCAGGTGATGTCCATGCTGCTGAAATAAAAGATCACCATTAGAACACCATCACCACCAGGGTAATGATTGCTGCAGGCAAGATCACTGATAGATGCTAATATTAGTGAGCAAAGGACTAAAGAAAAATAGGATATTTGTACAGTCTCAAAGCATCTCCAACAAGTATTTATTCACTATGGCAGTGGTTTTTATACTTGTTCACCAATTGTTTGCTTGTTCTCACTCCAGGAATGGAGTTTAATTCCCCTCCCCTGAATGTGGGCTGGATTTAGTGACTTGCTTCTAACAAATAGAGTATGGGACATGGGATAAGCAGTATAGTAACTTCATAGTGGAAAAACCTGGCAGATGCCACCCTCACTAAGTGGTCAAGACTAAACCAGAAATGAGTCCCATTGATACCGTGTACCTCCTAATATGTTGTGATAAGGGTACTTCACCTCTATGATAGTCTTCCCCAAAATCCATAGCCTCAGTCTAATCAAGAGAAAACATGAGGCCAGTCGAAATTGAGAAACATTCTACAAAATAACTGGGCAACTCTTTTCTAGGTCTTCCCTGGTGGGAAGAGTCAGGCAGTCAGTAAAGAGTCTGTCTGCAATGCAGAAGACCTGGGTTCAATCCCCGGGTAGGGAACATCCCCTGGAGAAGGAAATGACAACCCACTCCAGTATTCTTGCCTGGAGAATTCCATGGACAAAGGAGCCTGGTGGGCTACAGTCCATGGGGTCACAAACAGTGGGAAACTACTGAGTGACTAACACTTTCACTTCACTTTCAAAGGTTTTAAAGTCAAAGAGGAAAGACCAAATAAATGTCACAGATTAAAAGCAAATAGGAGCTATGGTAACCAATATAATATATTAAGGCAAATAACATATTATTTGGGATATATGGAAACAGAAAAAGGAAATTAGTAACTTTTTAAAAACTGGTAAAATCCAAATAGAGCCTGTAGTTTAGTTAATAGTAGGTCCGCTTCTCAGTTTAGATAAACAAGCCACAGTCATGTAAGATGTTGACATTGGGGCAGGACTGGATACATAATTTGGTGGACATAGTCAAGACTATGGTTTTTCCAGTTGTCATGTATGGATATGAGAGTTGGAACATACAAAAGACTGAGCACCAAAGAAATGATGTTTTCCAACTGTGGTGCTGGAGAAAACTCTCGAGAGTCCCTTGGACAGCAAGGAGATCAAACCGGTCAGTCCTAAAGGAAATCAACCTGAATATTCATAGGAAGGACTAATGCTGATGCGAAGAGCTGACTCATTGGAAAAGACCCTGATGCTGGGTAAGATTGAGGTTAGAAGAAGGGGGCAAAAGAGGATGAGATGGCTGGATGGCATCACCTACTCAATGGACATGAGTTTGAGCAGACTCCAGGAGATACTGAAGGACAGGGAAGCCTGGTGTGCTGCAATAGATGGGGTCACAAAGAGTCAGACATGACTAAGCAACTGAACAACAAGTGTAAAGTGAAATTCTGGGGCCACTTGTTCAAAATTTAAAAGATTTCGAGACAGCAACAGAGAAGAAAACCAGGCACAGGCTGTTCTGAACATGGGGTGCAGTGAGACCACACAGGTTGTATGCCATGAAGCCTGCCCTGTGTTTGGAAGAAGCAAGGTGTGAAGCATATGGTCAGGACTTTAGCTGAGCTGGGAAACAGCACTGAGCTGTCAGGCATCTGAGTAGCTGATTAAAGCAACAAGTTTTAAGAAAGAGCTAGGCCTTTAATCACTTACGCTGGTGATGTAAGAGGAGAAAATGATGACTCCCCCTGGAACCATGCAGAGGTTGAAGGTCAGCTGAACTGGTGTGGATGTGGAGTTCACCTCACTGTTGAGGGAGCCCCAAAGAACAAAAGGCCCCAGCAGCGGGAGGCGAGAAAAGTTCAGAGGAAAAAAGAACTAGGGGAGGGTGTGTACAGAGTCAGAGTGGGGAAACGTTCTTTAAGTTTTTCCCTCTTCCCCCTGATAAAGAGCATTTAGCAGAAGTTTCTGAAAAAGACCTCCACCAAAGCCTTGGATAAAAGGAAGGAAGGTGTCTGGGCTAGGAATGTAAGTATGAGAAAGATCTCCACCATAACTAGTGGGAGGAGGGGCCCGAGACCCTGATTGCAGCTCCCTTCAGATGGCTGTGCAGCTAAAAGGCAGAAGTATGATGAGGGCAATGCCCCTCGCAAACCCCGTGAGGCTGGCCACATGATGCCTTTGTGTTAACCTATGGTTGGGCCTGAAACATCACATGTAGGTTTTTAACCAGGAGCTGGACTCCTCATTTTTTTGTACTATGTTTGCAAATCTTCTATAAATCTATAATTATTTAAAAATAAAACTTTTTTAAAAAAGGGCTCTCTCGCCATTCTCCCATTCTTTCATCTCCCATACTTGCTAGCCGTTTTGTTTGCAACTGAGACTAATAACTAAGTTTCTAAGAACTAGTTTCTTTGTCCTTCTCTCCACAGGTCTTACTGAATCACTGAGGCTGCACCAGGGACCTCTGAAGACCTGGATCATGGTCTACTTTGCCCCTTCTTCTGCACCAATAGGCCTCTTTCCCAAATGCAAATTATCAGCTTGTGGGAATGGAAGCCTATGAATCAGCGGCCCTTTCCAGACATACCTGAACCTGTATGGATTGAGCACCATCCTCAAGTCCTCCGCCAGGTGTTCACTGAGTGGACTGCCCTTGCTTCTCTCCACTTAAATTTCTTTCTCCATCTCTGACATCTCCACTAAGTTCTCGCAAATACCTCAGTGTAGTATACACTGCTGCCTCACGTTCAATATGTCCAGAAAGGTATTTAACCCATCACTACCCATGCAAAAAATAAATAAAAAAAACTGCTTTCCTCCTAACATCTGACTTGTAATGACAATTTTGTGTTTCTAATCACCTGGGGATTAGAACCTTAGCTACATTTTGAGTTCACCCCATTTCCTACCACATTCCATCAGTTATTCAGTAGTTTCTACCTCATCAATATGTCTCACCTGTTAAAGCCCCACCTGTGCCACAGGTTTTAATAGCTTTTTTACTGGCTTATTACAATAGTTTCATTCAGTTCAGTTCAGTTCAGTCGCTCAGTCATATCCGACTCTTTGCGACCCCGTGAATCGCAGCACGCCAGGCCTCCCTGTCCATCACCATCTCCCGGAGTTCACTCAGACTCACGTCCATTGAGTCCGTGATGCCATCCAGCCATCTCATCCTGGGTCATCCCCTTCTCCTCCTGCCCCCAATCCCTCCCAGCATCAAGGTCTTTTCCAATGAGTCAACTCTTCGCATGAGGTGGCCAAAGTACTGGAGCTTCAGCTTTAGCATCATTCCTTCCAAAGAAATCCCAGGGTTGATCTCCTTCAGAATGGACTAGTTGGATCTCCTTGCAGTCCAAGGGACTCTCAAGAGTCTTCTCCAACACCAAACTTCAAACGCATCAATTCTTCGGCACTCAGCTTTCTTCACAGTCCAACTCTCACATCCATACATGACCACAGGAAAAACCATAGCCTTGACTAGACGGACCTTAGTCGGCAAAGTAATGTCTCTGCTTTTGAATATGCTATCTAGGTTGGTCATAACTTTTCTTCCAAGGAGTAAGTGTCTTTTAATTTCATGGCTGCAATCACCATCTGCAGTGATTTTGGAGCCCCAAAAAATAAAGTCTGACACTGTTTCCACTGTTTCCCCATCTATTTCCCATGAAGTGATGGGACCAGATGCCATGATCTTCGTTTTCTGAATGTTGAGCTTTAAGCCAACATTTTTCGCTCTCCTCTTTCACTTTCATCAAGAGGCTTTTTAGTTCCTCTTCACTTTCTGCCATAAGGGTGGTGTCATCTGCATATCTGAGGTGATTGATATTTCTCCCGGAAATCTTGATTCCAGCTTGTGTTTCTTCCAGTCCAGAGTTTCTCATGATGTACTCTGCATAGAAGTTAAATAAGCAGGGTGACAATATACAGCCTTGACGTACTCCTTTTCCTATTTGGAACCAGTCTGTTATTCCATGTCCAGCTCTAATTCTTGCTTCCTGACCGCATACAGATTTCTCAAGAGGCAGGTTAGGTAGTCTGGTATTCCCATCTCTTTCAGAATTTTCCACAGTTATTGTGATCCACACAGTCAAAGGCTTTGGCATAGTCAATAAAGCAGAAATAGATGTTTTTCTGGAACTCTCTTGCTTTTTCCATGATCCAGTGGATGTTGGCAATTTGATCTCTGGTTCCTCTGCCTTTTCTAAAACCAGCTTGAAGATCAGGGAGTTCACAGTTCACGTATTGCTGAAGCCTACTCATTCTATTGTCAAACCTATGTGCTATACCTTTTGCAGGCATGCCCTTTCTTAACTCTGAGCCTGTCCAGACTATTCTGTTCACACTCTTCCCATCCTCCAGCCATTAAGCTAGGTAGTTCTCATTCAGCCTGTATGTATTTGTTGATCATCATTTTCTTTCTTGATCCTTCCCAGGGCTGGGTTAGATGACACACTCAGCCCCTGGGTTTGCCCTAACACACTGTACTGTAGCTACCTGGTTTGTTTGTCCCTTGCTTTAGGCATGATGCATGACAGCAGGGACCATGACATGATTATAGCCTTAGCAACCAACATGAAGTGTGGTACACAGTCTTAGTTAAAACTCACTTTAAAAAAAGTCTTATTGACTGAAGGTATGAATGCTGGGCACTGTGCTAGGACTGGGGGTTATAAAGAATAAACCTTAGTTCTTCTTTTCAAAGATTTCACACTCAAGTGGAAGACAAAAAAAGTACAACAAGCACTTATTGAGTGTTTTATAAGCTAGGTACAATATTATCCCCATTTTACAAGGGAAAATTGAAATGGAAAATTTAGTTGCCCAGTTCAAAAAGGGGCTGCTGCTGCTAAGTCACTTCAGTCATGTCCGACTCTGTGCAACCCCATAGACAGAAGCCCACCAGGCTCCCCCATCCCCGGGATTCTCCGGGCAAGAACACTGGAGTGGGTTGCCATTTCCTTCTCCAATGCATGAAAGTGAAAAGTGAAAGGGAAGTCGCTCAGTCGTGTCCGACTCCTAGCGATTCCAAGGACTGCAGCCCACCAGGCTCCTCCATCCATGGGATTTTCCAGGCAAGAGCACTGGAGTGGGGTGGCATTGCCCTCTCCTTAAAAAGGGGGCAGACTAGGAATTTGTTATAATCAAGAGGAGGAAATACTCCAAATGTCTGTCAATAGAAACATACATGAACAAACTGTAGTCATTCATACAATAGAATTCCACTCAGCAACTAAAAGCAGTAAGTTACTGATACAACAGCATGGGTGAATCTCAGAAACCTCATGCTGAGCAAAAGAAGCCAGACACAAAAAGAGTACATGCAATATGATTCCACTTATATAAAACTTCAGAAAAAACCATAAATCTAATATGTGGTATAAGAACACAGATCATATTTGCCTTGGGCTAGGGAAAAACAAGGATATTGCCTAGCAAAACATTCAAGGGAATTTGAGGCTGATGGTCATGTTCACTATGTAGTTATGTGAGTATATACATTTGTCAAAAATCACCACAGTATACCCTGAAAAGCAGTGAATTTTACCTGATATAAATTATATCTAC
Source organism: Capra hircus (assembly GCF_001704415.2). Lineage (NCBI taxonomy): Eukaryota > Metazoa > Chordata > Mammalia > Artiodactyla > Bovidae > Capra > Capra hircus. The sequence goes on along the minus strand of NC_030822.1, from coordinate 45,093,739 downwards.
ACAGTTTCTATAACTTTTTTTAAAAGTAAAATTAAAAACTCAAGTCAAATTTCAGAATCCTTATTTTTAACCACGATGCTGCCTAACAAATAAGACATTTATACATTTGTAGAGACTGTATCAAGCACCATGAAATATAAAACTTTGGTTTCTACCAAAATAGTTGACTATTTCCCCTCTTTCCACCAAAATTAACACTGAAAAAAAAAATATAAAAGCAAGAGGAAAATATAAGTGTCAGAAATCAACAACAGTAATAATAACAAAATGTGAGCCCTCTAGGGACAGAGTCTGGACCTGTTGTGTGTCAGGAGGCGGGTAGCTACAGCTTGAAACTGACAATACCCAGAGATGGTGTCCCCTCAGTGTGTGGGAGGAAAGCTCTGACATTTTGCTCTCCCCTCCCTGCTGTTCTGCCTTGGACAAACCATCACCTGTTCCTTCACAGTCCAGCCAAGCCAACACCTAACAGTATAGGGGAAAAGTCCTTTGGGAGCAGGAACAAGCAAAGAGCTGACAAATTTAAAAAAATACTGAGATCCTACTACACATTTATTAGAGTAACCAAAATCCAGAACAATGACAACACCAAATGCTAGTGAGGATGTGGAGCAAAAGGAACTTTCACACACTCCTGGTGGGAACGCAAAGTGGTACAGCCAATCTGGGAGTTTGGCAGTTTCTTAACAAACTAAACACCCTCTTACCATGTGATCCACCAATCACATTCCTTGGCATTTATCCAAAAGAGTCAAAAACTGATGTCCACATAAAAACCTGAACACAAATGTTTCAGTTCAGTTCAGTTCAGTCGCTTAGTCGTGTCCGACTCTTTGCGACCCCATGAATCGCAGCACGCCAGGCCTCCCTGTCCATCACCAGCTCCCGGAGTTCACTCAGACTCACGTCCATCAAGTCCGTGATGCCATCCAGCCATCTCATCCTCTGTCGTCCCCTTCTCCTCCTGCCCCCAATCCCTCCCAGCATCAGAGTCTTTTCCAATGAGTCAACTCTTTGCATGAGGGGGCCAAAGTACTGGAGCTTCAGCTTTAGCATCATTCCTTTCAAAGAAATCCCAGGGTTGATCTCCTTCAGAATGGACTGGTTGGATCTCCTTGCAGTCCAAGGGACCCTCAAGAGCCTTCTCCAACACCACAGTTCAAATGCATTAATTCTTCGGCGCTCAGCCTTCTTCACAGTCCAACTCTCACATCCATACATGACCACAGGAAAAACCATAACCTTGACTAGATGGACCTTAGTTGGCAAAGTAATGTCTCTGCTTTATTCATAATTGCCAAAAACTTGGAAGCCAGCTAGACACCTTCATTAGGTGAATGGATAAATACATTTCAGTACACCCAGACGATGAACTAGTATTCAGCACAAAAGTGTCCTTCAGCACAGAACTTTAGACATGTATTACTAAGTGAAAGAAGCCAACGTGAAAAAGCTACCTACTAGGGCTTCCCTGGTGGCTCAGTGGTAAAGAATCTGCCTGCCAATTCAGGAGACTCAGGCTCAGTCCCTCCAGGAGGATCCCACATGCCACAGAACAACTGAGCCTGTGCACCAGAGCTATTGATCTTCTGCTCTGGAGCCTGGGAGCCGCAACTGCTGAGGCCCATGCACCTAGACCCCGTGCTCTGCAACAAGAGAAGCCACTGCAATGAGAAGACCAAGCACCAGAGCTAGAGGAAAGTCCATGCAGCAATGAAGACCCAGCACAGCCAAAAATAAATAGATAATGCAATTAATTTTTAAAATTAATATTTCAATTTTGTAAATTAAAAGCTACATATTGTGTAATTCCAACTCTATGACATTCTGGAAAAGGCAAAACTATGGAGACAATGAAAAGATTAATGGTTGCCAAGAGTAGATGGGGAAAGGAAAAGAAGAAATTGGCAGAGCACAAAGCATTTTTATGGCATGAAGAATATTCTGTATGGTATTATAACGATGGATATATGTCATTATACATTTGCCCAAACCCATAAAATATGCAATACCAAGAGTAAATCCTAAGGTAAACTATGGGTTTGGGGTGATTATGGTGAGTGATGCTGGTAATGGGGGAATATGTACAGGTTTAGGGGTGGAAGGTATATTTGAAATCTCAGTATCTTCCTCTCAATTTTATGGTGAATTAAAAAAATTATCTTTTAAAACACTTGATGAAAATGAGTTGGATCTGCTCTCCACCCCCTCTCCCAAACCCAGACCAGACACAACCCGCAGGGGCCACCCTCTCCCCATGCCAATTCACCTCGCAGGTCTGAAGTGGAACTCCAGTTGTGGGACTCGAGGGACCTTGGGCTTTCTGCCCTCAGACTTATCTGTTCCCCTCTCCTTAAATCCATGGAGACAGACCCTGGAACGTGACGTCTTTCCCCAACACACCTTGCCAAATGACTGATTGATAGCCTCAGGGAAACATGACTTCATAAACCAAAAGAACTAGATTTGAGGATATAATTACTATGAAGAAAGGCAACATACAGAACAACACCTGAAGCAGGACTACTGTAACAAACCTTCCAAAAGTGTAAAATGAGCATGAAGATATGAGGGGGAAATATCAGCCAAAGGAAGCAAAGATAGAAAATCAACAAGATCCCAAGCAGAAATGTTAGTATCAACACTAAAGCCAAAGTAAATAACACAGTCAATGAAATAAATGGCAAGATGAATTTGAAGAAAAATGAATTAGTGAATTAGAAGAGCAGACTGAGGAAGCGATGGAAAATATAAAAGAAAAGCTAAAAGATGATTCTGGATGTGAAAAGCTAGACCAGATATTAAAAATAGCATAGAATAAGGGGAATATAGGAGTACCAGGGAGATGGGCAGAAAAAGCTGAGGCATTAAAGAGCAGGGAAACCCACAAAAAGCCTCATAAAGAGAAGTCTTGAGATGAGACAAAAAGAAGGGTAGAAGTTTGCCAGGTGAGCACGGAAAGGGAAAACATTTCAGGCAGAGAGAAACCACGCAGGTAAACGCATGGAGGCGTGAATGCAAATGATCACTTGACTAGGATCTAGCAGGTAGTCTGGCATGTCTGGAGCAAAGGCTATTTGAAGGAAGGTAAAGAAGGTTAACATTGGAAGGCAAGCAAGAGTCAGGTCAGGAAAACTCTTGGGAGATCTGTAGCATAATTATACCCCATCTTCACTACCAGGAAACTAAGTCAAGCTCAGATAGCTGAGTGAGTTGCCCCAGGTCAGACTTCCAACTGCCAGGCTCGGACCAGTTCACTGCCTCACACTCAGTGGTAGCTCTGAGTTTGCCTGGAGCTTGGATGTCTCGGTGTTCTGCAAAGTCAATTAGAATTTTTTTTTAATAGATGAATTTGGGAAGTAGGGGAGTTGTGCATCCAAGATTAGGTGCGTTGTTCTGAAGTTTCAGAGTGTCCAGTTGACAATTAGTAGTTCAGGGTTAAAAGTAAGATGATCAAGACAGTTAATACAAATTCAGATATTCCCAGCATATGGAGGTGGATGGGAGCGGATGGAGTTGCAACAATAATGCCACTGGTGACCTCGGCAAACTTTTCCTCAGGACAGAAACATTTTACTGGAATAGGACATCACCAGCCAAGTGAGGAAAACGGAAAGGCCCACAGTCACACTGGCTTGGTGCTTTCTGTTAGTCAGATCTCAGCTCAGTTGTAGCATCTTCCGCCAGCCAGCCACTGCCAGCACACCAGGTAACTCTGACCGGGATCTGAGTGCAGTGCAGCGCTCAGCGCAGTGCTTTGTGATCCCGTGGACTGCAGCCAGCCAGGCTCCTCTATCCGTGGAATTTTCCAGGCAAGAACACTGGAGTGGGTTGCCATTTCCTATTCCAGGGGATCTTCCTGACCTAGGGATTGAACACACGTCTCCTTCATCTCTTGCATTGTCAGGCAGATTCTTTACCACTGCACCAGTAAACCTGAGAAGTGAAAATAACCATCTTCAGACGCATATTGTCAAAAGTCTGACTTCTAAGTGATGCCCAATTCTGGGATCGAGGAATACAGCAACATTAGGGTTACTTGGGAAACCCAAATTGGGGCGATGTATCTCTGAATGCCAGTCACCAGAAACATATCCTTTTATCCAGAAGGAAAATAATGTTACTTTTAGCTTGTAGATAAAGAAACCAAATCTGAGAGAAGTTAAGTGACTTGCCCAAGGTCATTCAGCTAAGAGGCAAAACTGGGATTCAAATCGAGGGGAGGCTGGTTCCAAAGCCAAGGAGATGAAGATTAAACAAGACGGTGCTGGTGTCCCCAGCATTCACTCTCATTCTTGCTTTCTCAAAGCCCAGGATTCAGAGTGGGTCAGGAGAAAAATGTCCATGTCCTTGCTCCTAAGAAGCTTGAGAACTGAAGTCACCATTTTCTGGAAAAGAAAGAGCTTTGAGTTACAAATCAGAAGAACTGGGTCTCAGTCTGATCTGTGCCACAACTTGCTGTGTGACTGTGACCAAGTCACTCACCTCTGTGGTCCCCATTCCCTCTGCAAAAGGATGATTCTGGAAATGCAGGTGTCTGTGACCGGCAGGAAGCTTCCCTTAGACCCAAGCCCCACCCAGCAAAGCTGGCAATATCCGATTCTCTCCTCCCAATGCCTTTCCTCTTCTCCATTCATACCAGCCATTACAGCTAGGGCTTCCCAGTTGAGGGCTGGGTGTGGATTGTTTGAGAAGCCATATGGCATCCCAGTGCAGCCGAGAGTCCAATCTCAAGGGGAAACCATTGTTCATTCATCTGGACCGAGTGACATTCTTTATGCAAGAATAACTCTTGATTAAAGGGTGAGTTTTAATGGAAACTAATTAGGCAAACTCTTTAGCCTGGGCATAATGATCAAATGAGCTGTCACACCATACCTGATACAATGATCTCACTCGCTACAAGATTTTATTCCTTAGCAATTACACTCCCACATGGCACTGCGTGCCGTTATTGCCTGGAGCACACATGTCAAATTAAAGAGCAACTTATGCACCTGATATTTAATTATTGCCTAGTACTACAGACACCCGGGGAATGTCAAAGTGAGCAGTCCTGCTTGGGAGAAACGAAAACTGAAATCTACTTCTGCAAGGGAGTGAAAAAAAATAGGGATAAAATATGTATAGGCTACTATAGTTCCTTATTCAGCCGTCTTACAATTCAGTTACAAAACTTGCTCACCCCAACCTTGAATAATTTACCTTTTTTTTTCTTCATCCAGAAAAAGTCAGCAGTTGGAGAGTTGTAGGTCAAGGCACAGGGGTCCAATTGGTATTTATTTATCTACACGATTGATGTGGTCAGGTCTGGTCAACATTGAGCTCTTCCTGTACGTTTTTCTCTCCCTAACAGACTCTGACAGGAAAGAGGGTGCCTGGCATGCCTTTCTAGCCCAAAGGGAAATGTTTGCCCTCAAGGCTGAGCACTCAGGAAGCCACATCTCACACCAGGCACACGAGCAACACATTTGAAAAGTTGACCGAAGTTTCCCCACAAGCTGGGACAGTGAGAGGACATGGGGAGGGAGGCTCTATCTCTACTTTGGGTAGAATAATCTGGAGAACTTTGCAAACATACGGATGCTCAGAATCCCATCCCAGACTATTTACGTTAGGATCCAAGGCCTTAACTTTTGGGGCTTTCCTGGTAGCTCAGCGGGTAAAGAATACACCTACAATGCAGGAGACCCTGGTTCGATTCCTGGGTTGGGAAGATCCCCTAGAGAAGGGAAGAGCTACCCACTCCAGTATTCTGGCCTAGAGAATTCCATGGACTGTATAGTCCATGGGGTCGCAAAGAATCAGACATGACTGAGTGACTTTCACTTTCTGGAAAGGAGGACTGGCTAATTTGTAAGGCTTCTCAGATGATTCTAATACTCAAGTAGGGCCAAGAACAATGGGTCTGGACTGGAACAAGCCACCAGGCCAGAGCTTAGCGTTATAGGAGCTGCTTTCTGTCCTCAAAAGGGCCTTCACACCTCAGTGCCTTTGAAAGTGCTGTTCTCTCCTCTGGAATGTTCTTTCCCATCCCTTCTTTCTACCTAGAAAAGAAAATTATCCTTCAACATCAAATACATACGCTATTTTCCTCTGAGGTCTCCCCATGATTTCCCCAAGCAAAGTTGCTTCACCAGGAGTCAGACACAAAGCTCAAAGGATCATTAAACTATCCTACTCTCCTCGGCGGGGGTTCAAGAAGGGAATCCCCATGTCTCCAGCAATCATCTGTGAGTCCCAGCTGAGCAAACTCTGAAAATATCTCAGTCCCTTTGCTCCAGATAAAGACATTCAATTACTCATTATCAGAATTGCACTGCCTAATACTAAAATGCCTTAATATGAGAGCTTTTGTATTTAGTAAACTGCACAGCTTGTGAAAACCCCCTCCAAACATCTGGCAAGAGGCCCAGCAGAGGTAGGGCTGAAACCTCTAATGATGGCAACATGTAAACAAGTGTTTTGTTTCAACTGATAATCATTAACTTTCAGTGTCAGGCTTACCCCTAGAGGTCTGATGCCTCAGCCTTGCAAAGGCCTCTGGGAAACAGCAGCTGGGACGAGGCCTATGCTGAGCCGATGGGGAGGAAGGGGGTGGGAAGGCCTGTCACTATCAACCTGGAGAGGCAGGAGGTGACAGGAGCAGATGCCTCTCATGAAAGGGAGTGCCATCAGGGAGTCCTAACTCCCTTTCAGCGATGTTCATACTGGGCAAGGGTTGCTTCTCCACTATGCCTGCTTAGCTGTGTGACCTTGGCAATAAAGCCCCAGTTTCTCTATCTGCCAAATAGAATTAACAAAGGTTCCTACTTTATAGTTGTGAGACATATGTGAGAAAACATGCTCCAGCTAGGCTTCTGGCACTGCCCTGATTTACAGAAAGCAGTCAATAAAAGAAATTTCCAGTTTCTTTCTCCATTATTCCCTTCAGATGTTCCTAACTGGGAACTAGACTAGTCTGAAGACCCATGTCCTAACTTACTAAGTAACGGCCATTTGACCCCAGGATCACTGGGCTGAAGTGTGTGGTGTTTGTACACATGAGTATCAAAATAGAAACTGATAAGGGAACAGCTGGGTTTTTATTCTCATTGACCATTAACAAATACTGATGCTGAGTAATCCTTCGAACTATAACTCATGTGCAAATATCAATTCATTCCACAAATATTAACTGAGTAACTACTATGTTCCAGATACTATGTGTACTAAGATGATTAAGAAGTGTGTTCACAGCTTGGGTTCTGGGAAAGCAGACACTGAGACAGAGAGGAGGTCACCATGGAGTGAGTTTAGGACCCACTTGTGTGAAAGGGAGATGTTATGGACTGAACTATGTCCCTCCAAAACCCATGTGATAAAGCTCTAACCCTGAGTGTGACTGTATTTGGAGATAGGGCCTTTAGGGAGATAATTAAGGTTAAATAAAGCCATAAAAGGGCTTCCCAGGTAGCTCAGTGGTAAAGAATCTGCCTGCAATGCAGGACACTGGGTTCCATCCCTGGGTCAGGAAGATCCCCTGGAGAAGTGATGGCTACCCGCTCTAGTATTCTTGGCTGGAGAATCCCATGGAAAGAGGAGCCTGGTGCGTTACAGTCCATGGGGTAGCAAAGAGTTGGATATGACTAACGTGATTTAGCAGAGCGCAGCACATACAAAGTCATAAGTGGGACTCAGATTTGATAGGACTGGTATTCTCATGAGAAGAGGGAGAAACTAGAGCACTCTCTTGCTCTCTCTCTGCATAAGCACAGAGGAAAGACCACGCGAGGATACAGTGAGTAGGAGGCTGTCTGTAAGCCAAGAAGAGAGAACCCAGAACCAGAAACCCAAACCAGCCAGGACCTTGATCTTGGACTTCCAGCCTCTAGGACTGTGAGATAACAAATTTCTGTTGTTTAAACCACCCAGTCCGTGGTATGCCATTACAGAAGCCTGAGCTGACAAACACAGAGATGAAGGAAGCAGGAAAGCGGGGAGGCAGACACTGAGCTGTAACTCAGGTCCAGTAAAGACCTCAGGTGAGCACATGGGGAGCTCTGGAGTAGGAGGGCTTTCTGAGCCTCCTCCCAATCCAGAGAGGGGCTGGGCCTTTATGCCCCCTAGGTCATCAGTCACTGGATGCAGGCTGCCCCTGAAAAGAGGTATGACCCTGGAACAGGTAGTTTCCTTCTGCAGAGCCAATCCCCAAGAAAGCCGGCAGGACTCTGTACATCTCAGCCTCCATCACAATGAGTTCCCTATGGCCCTAGTGACTAGTGCCCTTTGTCCAGCACCCACCATGTGCCAGAAGCCTCATAAATGTCATTTACTTGGTCTTCACAGAACTCCTGTGAGACAATACCCATTTCACAGAGAAGGTGAAATAAATAACGTCCAAAGCTGCAAATCTGATACATAACGAAGGCCGAATTGAAGAGACCTCTCTTTCCCATCACTGCTAGTCTTGTCTTGACAGCATGCTTCCTCCCCCTTGGAAACCTTCATTTTCCACAAGAAGCTTTCCCTGTCCTCCTCCAGCAGGTATATGTGCCCATAACACCCTGTGGCTCCCTCTTCAAAGCCTATAGCACTTTGCATTATCAACAGTCACACTATATGTGTTAGTTGCTTAGTAACGTCCAACTCTGCAACACCATAGACTGTAGCCCACCAGACTCCTCTGTCCATGGAATTCTCTAGGCAAGAATACTGGAGTGGGTTGCCATTTCTTCCTCCATGGGATCTTCCTGACCTCGGGATGGGACCTGAGTCCCCTGCATTGCAGGCAGATTTTTTACCATTTGAACCACCATGGAAACCTGGTCACATTAGCTGACACAACCCTGGTGGCTCAGACAGTAAAGAATTTGCCTCCAAAGCAGGAGACCTAGGTTTGATGCCTGGGTTGGGAAGATCCCCTGGAGGAGGGAATGGCAACCCACTCCGGTATTCTTGGCTAGAGAATTTCATGGACAGAGGAGCCTGGTGGGCTACAGTCCATGGGGTCGCAAAGAGTCAAGCACAACTGAGTGACGAACACTTTCACTTTAACATTTACCATGTCGCAGGCATTGTTCTGGCACTTTCCAAACATTAATTTATTTAATCTTTTCAACAGCCCTATGAAATATTATTTTGATCATTCTCAATTACAGATAAGAAGGCTAATAAGATATAAAACTGTTAAGTAACTTTCCCAGAGATATCCAACCAGGGTTTGAACCCACTCGATCTGGTTCCAGATATTATACTATTCTGTCTAGGGGTCATTTCTTACACCCTTCTGATTTGCAAATGTTTGGAGAACATAGACAAGTCTCATTTATTTTTTTCCACCTCAGTGACTTACCTGGGACTGACATATACTAAGCTTTTCGTAAGGTTTTCCTAAAGAACTAAGTGATGGCTTTCACATGAACATTTTGAAAATAACTGGATTTGATCTATGTGGACAAAGCCTAGAAGAAAAGACAGACAAAAAAAAATTCATTTGGTCTGTTGAGACATTGAGATCATGGGTGAATTTTAATACCTGGATATTGAGAGAATACTGGTTTTTAAGAATTCAGAATGGGTGATGGCAAACTTTATCTGCATTTCCTATTGCTGTCATGAGAGTGGACCTCTAGTACATTTCAGACGGCATTCCTACTGGGATGCAGGCTTCTCCAGTCCATGAAGCTCAGGTCCAGAAAACATCTCAGGTGTCAGAGTAGGGCAATGTCTTTCCAATGACCCCATAACCAATTCTAAGATAAAAAGATCAAGGCTCCCATCATCACAACTCAGAAGTTATTGATACCCAGAGATGATGTAAAGAATATTTTGGTGGCCATTTAAGCCTGTTTCTAAGTGAACTCTATCTAGTGACTGGGCAGATTCCCCAAGTCTTCAGATCTTCAGATTCCCACTAGGACATTTAGATAAGCAGACCCTTATGTAGCTGAGAAGTAATCAAAATGAGCCAGTGGCCAGGGAGGCTCTGAGAAATTACATTGAGTTCTCTCATCTCACTCCCGTACTTGCTGTTTAATTTATATTCATTCATTCACTCATTTATCCATTCAGCAGATGTAACTGGGGTCCTACTAGATGTCAAGAAGTTTTCTAATCTTGAAGAATACATAATGAACAAGCCAGATGAGTCCTTTTCTTTTGTGGAGTTTATAGTCTAATGAGAGAATATGAACAATAAACAAACGATATAACTTCAATGCATGATAATTTCTATAAAGAAAATAAAGCAGGGTGACATCCTGAAAAGTGAGTGAGGCACAGGGAAAAACTGATTTTGACAGGATAGTTAGGGAAGGATTCTCAGGGGTGACATTTAAATAGAGACTTGAATAGTAAGTGGCCAACTCTCAGGGAATCTGGGAGAACAGGAATGCAAAGTCCCTGAGGCTGAACTAGGCTCGCCAGTGTCCTGGGGGCAGAAATCAGACCGGCACAGGTGGGCCGAATGAGCATGGGGAAGAATAGTAAGATGCAAAGCCTGAGAAGCAGAAAAGAAGTTTGGGTTTTATTTCTAGCATGATGAGGAACTATTGGAGAGCTTTTAAGAACGACAGAAATGCAATATGGTTTAAGTATTTAAAAGATCACTCTGGCTGCCAAGTAAAGAATGAACTATAGGAAACAAAAATAGAATCTTGGAGCCTCGGTTCACTGTCTACTAGATGTCTGGTCTGCTGATTTGACTCTTGTTTCCGATCCCAAAGCTACTGCCAGCAATTCAAACTGCCTAGTTCGTTTCACCTCCACCCCTGACTTCCCAATACTTGAGTGTTGCTGCTCACCACTTCAGCCAGCACCCCATCTGCCCAACTGGCTCTGCACAAGTGGGGATCAGATGGGTCTCTAGACGACAAAAGGGAGCAGTTTAGCTCGTTAATGTCACTTGCAAATTACTGTAAAACCCAAAAGTGTCAACTGCAAGGTCCATGAAAACAGAGTAAAGAGTTGATACTGTTTACAAAGTTTCCCCAGTGCTATGCAGAGTAGGTGCTCCAAAGATATTGGTTAGATGAACAGATGGATCTAGATGGGCTGGGTGCTCATTGTCTGGCTGAGATGAAGAGAGCCTCCACTTGGGAGTCTGGGGAGAAGCTACAAGGAAGCTGCAGTCCAACAAACATCACTTCAACTTAAAACCTCCACATTGGCTGGGGTGAAGCTGCCCAGGGGCCCCTCTTGGATCCAGTGGGACCTGCTAGACTGCCAGGCTTGTTCATTAGTGGCCTGACATTACACATCTGCAATTGGGTAATTTCTATGTTAACTACTCCCTCCCGCCATAATGAGAGCTCATAACTATGTTTTATATAAAGCCGATTATGCATTTGCACAGAGACCATAAAGGGTCAGTGATTATAAAGTGTGTTGGGAGTCTCTGGGGTAACCATCATACTACCCAGTCCAGAACCGCCCTGTGGGATGCATTTGAATGACATGGGATGGGTGGGTTGGGAAGGAAGTCCTCTATAAGAGCAGGACTCCTGGATGACCAGGAAGGGCTTCTGGGATATGGCCCTCTCTTAAAACATGCTACTACCACCTGTTAGAATGCAAGACAGACTTATAGCTTGTTAAAAATATTAGGTCTAGGAGAAGGTCATTTTTTAAAATCTCTTTCATTTCTCTCTAATTTTTTCATATTTATATATAAAGATATAAACATATGCAAAATTTGATTCTGCTTTCACTGAAATTTTTTCAGAAGGAAGGCCACTCTTGTCTGTATGATAAAGGATTCTTGAGGACTGGCATGAGGTCTGAATTTCTTCCCTTGGGTTCTGCTACCATCTCTACACCTACTAGCTGTGTTACCTTGAACCATACATATTACCTTCATAGGTCTCATTTTCCATATTCATAAAATGGGATCACCATATCTCACATTTTTGGCAGGTCTATTTTTGAGAATTAAAGCATAACACCATCTATTGAAACTTACTTAGTTTCAGATATTGTCTATGTGTCAATTCATTTAAACCTCTCAACAACCCTTTGTGGTGTGCCCTGGTGACATCTCCAATTTTAAAAGGTAGAAACTGAGAAGTTAGAAGGTTGGCTCAAAGTCACAGAGCTGATTAGCGGTGAAGCCAAAATTCAAGCCCAGGCAATCTGTCTGTGGAGCCAAAGAACCCAACAACAGTGCCCAGAGCAAAGTAAACAGTCAAAAAATAAATGAAAGTTTCCGTCATCATCTTTACCAACTTCAAGCCAATTTCACGCACAAATCTTTATTACTATTATCACACCTTGGGTATGATTCCAGGTCCTATTAAAAGGGACAGAGATACAGTGAGGGGCTACGGCAGAGTCAGAATTGTCTGGTACCCCCAGAGTGTTGTGGAGAAGGCAATGGCACCCCACTCCAGTACTCTTGCCTGGAGAATCCCAGGAACGGGGGAGCCTGGTGGGCTGGTGTCTATGGGGTCGCACAGAGTCGGACACGGTTGAAGCGACTTAGCAGCAGCAGCAGCCCAGAGTGTTGACTCATGGGCTACTGAGGGGATAGAATGGAGCCCTGACAGTGAGAGCGAGACAGAGACAAAGACAGCAGGAAAAGGACACAGGGGACAAGACTGGAAATTTAGACTCTAGTCCCATCACCTGCCCACCCTGGGACCTTGAGCAAAGCCAGCTGCCCTCAAGGTTCTGCCCAGGGTATGGCAGGGGCTGACTGAGTTGGCTCGGGGACTAGACGGTGAGGGGTGAAACACAGGCCAATGAGGACAGGATGCTCACATGGGTCAGGAAGATCCCCTGGAGGCAGCAATGGCAGCCCACTCCAGTGTTCTTGCCTGGAGAATCCCAAGGACAGAGGAGCCTGGCAGGCTATAGTCCATAGGGTTGCAAAGAGTCAGACACGACTGAATCGACTTAGCATGCACACACTGGAATATGAGTTAGACTGAGCAAGGGGGGCCATGGGCCCCTTGCAGGATTTTCCTCCTAGAGGTCATCCAGCGTGTTTGGATGGCCCAGACTCATAGCTGAGATAGCTGTAATCTAGACCCTTAAAGGCTTTGGCAGAGAGCGTCAGGGAGCCAGAGCTCTGGCCCAGCCCACCAAGGACCTGTGGCATACCCCAGCCCAGTGACAGCCCCTTCTGGCCTCAGTTTTTCCCATCTGAAAAATGAGAGGGTCAATGAAACAAATTTTAATGGCTCTAACATCTTGAAAATTCCACATCCCCAAGCCTGACTTCATCCGCAGCCTTATACTAATATCCTTGGGGCACAGCGATTTCATTTAGGTCAGAAGATTTCCCCCGCACACAAGCAGAAGTGAAACAAAAGCCCCCTTTCTCCCAAGTCGTTAGCTCCCTCACACACAGGCGCGCACACACACACTCACACACATGCATGTAAACTCTCATAATGCTTATACAGGCCACCCCCTCCCCAGTCGTGCACAAAGGCTCACACACAGGCGCGCAGAGGCACAAACACCTGGACTCTCTAAGCTGCTCCCTCCCCCATCCGACTCCTGCGCACTCCCCACCCGAAAGCCTTCCAACTCCCCTACTGGGAAGCGGAGCGGCCCCACCAGCCTCCGCGAGTTACTTAACCTGATGGGCTGGTGCCACCTAATGGCCAGGATGCGAAATGCATCCTTGGTTCCAAGAAGCAGAAGCATTGGAAAAGGTCCAGGGTCATTATGCTCACCCCTGTCCCTCCAACAGGGCTATATCCAGAGCTGCCTTAGACGGATGAGACTTTCTTTAATCTTTAAAACCTTTCAAACAAGAATTTCCTTTCATGATGCCCCTAATATGGATCTTCTTTTCCAAAGATCAGTGTATTGTCATTAGCACTCGGAGTAGGCTTGCACTAGAGCTTAAAATTATTGTGCGTGAACTGTGTTCAGCGTCATTCTAGAAGCTTTTGATGTGTTATCTTTTTAATCCTCGCAACAGCTGTCTCTGCAGCGCTTGTATTACTGTCTTCATTTCAAAGAGCTACAACCAAGAAGGAGTAGGCCTAAGACAAACACGAGTTCTAACTCAGCAGCCACTTGGCCCTCCTGTACCTCAGTTTTGTCAATGTGTACACAACTGGTTCCAGACATTCATTCGGTCATTCTTTCCTTCAGCAAGCATTGATGGCACACCTACTATGGATCAGGAACTGTGTTGGGGCTTAGAATTCAACAAGCACTTATACGTGGCCTTTGCCCTTAAGGAGGTCTCTCTGTCCACTGAAGTCAATGACAGCTCTCGTCCTCCTAGGTCCCTGACTCTCAGATTTAGTGGATCTTCTCTGCAAACTAGGACAAAAGCCCTAAGGAGAAGTCAAGAGAAGAAGAGTAAAAAGCTGCGACCTGGGGGTGTGGGGGGTGTGGGCGAGGCAGCCAGCCTACAGAGCAGAAGGAAGGTCAGTGTCCTTGCCGAAGAGTCCCCTGGTCCACACCCTGTTCATCTGGGATTGGTCAGTCTGGAACTGCCTCAAGCCCTTCCAGGGCCCATATCCTCTCAGAAAGGAAGGAGAAGGAGCTGTGGTTATCTGACTTCAGAGCAGAGGTCCTTTGTACCACACCAGAGATGTGGGGGAGCACACCAGAGAGATCAGAGCCAGAACTGGGGAGCACCTCAGGGGCTTGGAAGATGAAGTGAGGGGACCAAAGCTTTATTGATAATTGTGGTTGTTGCTCTGACAGTCAGAGCCCTTGTGACCTCCCTAAGCATCTGTCTCTCCATCTATTTCCTCATAGATTCACACTGCCCCAGAGTCACTTCCTATGCTCCAAATACCCCATGGCCTACCCGTGCTTAGCCTTTGCTCTCTTACAAATTAATAGACAAAGTGATAGAATAATAGACTCCTCGAATGTCAAGCCCTGGAAGAAATCATCTGATCCAAATGTTGTGGATGAGGAAAATACAATCAGAGAGGTAAGGTTAGGACATGTCCCAAGTCACACAGCCAATGAGTATCATGGTCAAGCCTAGAATTCAGGCACCCCTTTCCATTGTAAAGACTTCTCCCTACTCTCTCTCTTCTTTTCCACTCAGACACAGTTAGACACTGATAAGAGTCCATTTCTATTCTGAAAGTTCTTTTTATCATTCCTCTTCTTTTTACTTCTCCCATTTAACCCTATTGGATCGTAAGCCCCTGGAAAACAGAAAATCTCTTTCCTTCCTCCAAAGCCTTACTACTTAGCACAATGATAAGCATGCAAATGTTTAAAACTGGATGGAGGAAAGGATGGATCAATGGATGGATGGAGAGAAGCATGAATGGGTAAATTCTGTATGGAATTTCTGCACTAACCTCTTACCTAGTCTCCTGGTTTCCAATTTCCCCACAATCTGGCCTATCCTCCACAGTGGTATTAGAATAACCCTTTCAAAAATAAAAGTCTTTCTCTTCTGTGTGCAAAAGCATTTGAAACATTTCCTATCATCTAATAATGCAGGAGTCCCCAACCTCTGGGATCTAATGCCTGATGATATGAGGTGGAGCTGACAACAATAGTAGAAATAAAGTGCACAATAAATGTAATGCATTTGAATCATCCCCAAACCACCTCCCCCCTCCAGTCTGGGAAAAAATTTTCTTCCATGACCCCAGTCCATGGTGCCAAAAGGTTGGGAACTGGCCATCTAATGGATAAGTCAAGACCAGTTGGCTTACAATATTCTAAATGGATCTGTCACCTACCCTACCAGCCTCATGTGCTATTAGCCGTGTAAACACGTCATACACAATCAAACCCTAAACTCTAGAAATACCAGAGTTCTCCATTCCCTGAATGAAGAAACATACATGGCCTCATCTCCAGGATCTTCTTGTGTCATTCCCATATTCTCAGAATCCTTTCCTGCTAATACCAGACTCTTAACACCCTAACCAACCTTCAAAGCCCAATTCAAATGCTACCTCCACGAAGTCCTCTCTAATTCCCTTAACAAAATGGCTATGCTCAGAGCATGTAGTCCTTCAGGTAAGCATGGTAAGCATGGAGCACCTCATTCTGCCCCTCCTAAAATGACCTTTTGAAACCTTTTCCCTGGGCATGGTAGTTGGTCGCTTTATGTCCATTGCTCCCAAAAGAAGCTTAGCCATGGATCTGAGGATCCGACACAAAGTAAATGCTTATTCAGCATTTGTCGAATGGACATTCTACTTACTACACCATATGCTCCAATTGTCCCTGAGGGTGCAATTTTCTTTTATTCTAAAACCACTTAAGTTACTTTCTAGGCTATTATAAGCAAGAGCCCTGCGGGAACAGAACACAGATTCTCCAAAGAACCAGAGCTCTAGGGTGGGTACAGGGCAGGATGGTAGAGACGAAAATGGCACACACAAAAGCAGATCTCTTAAATAGAAAGGAAGGTCAGGGGAAAGAACCCAGTTCCACTGGGGGAAGATCCAAGGAGTCAAATTTTGGTTCAACTTAAGGACCTTGTTCATGACGAAAGCTGTACAGCAATGGATTAGACTGCCTCAGGAAGGGCCGAGCCCTCTAGTCCTGCAAGTATGTAAGAAGTGACTATAGATGACTGTTGAGGACAAATCTAAGAATATATGGTCTTGCATAGGGGACCTGGGCTTCCCAGGTGGCTCAGTGGGTAAAGAACCTGCCTACAATACAGGAGATGCCGGAGATATGGGTTCGATTCCTGGGTTGGGAAGATCACCTGGAGGAGGGCACAGCAGTCCTCTCCTGTATTCTTGCATGGATAATCCCCATGGACAGAGGAGCCTGGTGGGCTACAGTCCATAGGTCGCAAAGGGTCAGACACGTGACTGAAGCGACTTAGCACAGCACAGCATAGGCGACCATAGCAATGGGAGCGAGGTCAAACCATAGACTTGGAAGGTCCTCTCCAGCACTGAGAATCTGGGATCCCATCAAACCTCCAGGAGTGGCCCAAGCAAAATTACTAAGTTAGTTTTGGGGGGATTAGTATTGCTCTTTGTCTCCCTTCCTTTCAATACTTCCTCTCACCTGAACCTCTAAGAAATCTGTCATCGCAGAGTTGCTGGAAGAGGAGATGTTCTTGGTGTGCCCCTCTCATACACAGCCCACCCTGGTGGTCACCTGCATCCTGATGGACAGTTCTCATAGAAGCTAACCTCTCAGGAGCCCTGGTGGGATTAACGCCCAGGGACCCACAGCGATATCCAACCCACCAAACACCTTCCCTTAGCTTCTCTCCTTTTCTTGTGCTCCCCCACTACCTCACTTCTTCCTGGAGTCACTTTCGAAATAATCTACTTGTACCCAAATGTTTGTCTCGGAGTCTGCTTTGGGCGGTGCAGTGTGTTCTATATGGTGAAGGGTCAAAACACAGATTTTGTGGTTACTAAACACTGGATAGGAAATCCAGTTTGGTGACCTTGAGAAAGGTAACACATCTCTCTGAACCACCTTCAGTGGATAAAAAGAGGTTAGTAAGAACTACTTCCCAGACTTCACAGCACTGTGTGTGACACAGGTCTGTATAGTTATGTTCCCTGAGTGCTTACTTTGTGCCAAGAGCTGTGCCAAGATAAATGTGCTCAGCCAGGTCCGACTTTTTGTGACCCCATGGACTATAGCCTGCCAGGCTTCTCTGTCCATGGAATTTTTCAGACAGGAATACTAGAGTGGGTTGCCATTCTCTACTCCGGGGACCTTCCCGACCTAGAGATCGAATCCGCACCTCTTGCATCTCCTGCACTGGCACGATTCATATATATGATCCTCACACCAAAGGAAATAAATCCAGGAAGAAGACTAGAGTAGACTGATGGTGGCCCCCAAAAGATATGTCCACATCATAACCCCCAGAACCTGTGACCTCCTTTGGAAAAATGGGTCTTTGCCGATGTAACTGAGTTAATGATCTCAAGAGGAGAACATCACGGATTACCCAGGTACACCCTAAATTCACTGAAGAATGTCCTTATAGGAGATAGATGAAATCACAGAGGAAAAGATCATATGGAGGCAGAGGCAGTGATGCATCCCTAGGCCAAGGGACACCTGGAGTCACCAGAAGCTAGAGAAGGCAAGGAAGGATTCTCCCCCAGAGACTTTAGAGGGAGCCCAACCTGGCTGACACCTGAATTTTGGATTTCTGGCTTCCAGAACTGTGAGGGAACACATTCCTGCTCTTTGAGCCAGCAAGTTTTTACAGTTTATTAGGGCAGCCCTAGGAAACTGATACAAATGTTCCATTGTCCTTGCTTTTACACATAAGGAAACCAAGGCTTACAGAAAAATGCCCTACCCAGCGGCATCCCGCCAGAATATGGCAGAGCTGGGATTTGAACTCAAGTCTAACTAACCACATAGGGGCCACTCTTAGCCACCAGATCAAGGGAAATCAGTCGTGGGACATGCCTAGCACTGCGCCAGGCACATCATAGATGCTCAGAGAGTGTCAATTTGCTTGCTGTATCTAAACTTTCTCTTTGGTGCCCATTTTACCCCTGACTATTACTAGGTAGTCAAGAGTTAATCAGACAAAACCTGTTCCTGCCAATCCATGAGCTCTCCTAGAGTGGGCTTCTACCTGGATACAGTTACACTGCACACGTTGAGAAGGTCCTTAAGAATCAACTTGCCTGGTAAGCATTTCGCGCTCCACAGCAGCTGTTGGAAAAGATAGATTGGGGCCTGTGCCTTGAGTTAATGTCAGTCTGAATTGAAGATGTGCCAGCATCATCAGGATAGATCCTTTAATTAACCTGCTAGTCCTGTCAGGGATTGGGTTCACTGTCTTTCTCCAGAAATGTGTTATGTGTCTCTCCTTTCACCACTTTGTCATTTGCTCTATTTTAGATTCAAGGTGTCCTTTAGCTGTGCTTTAAAAGACTCTCTGTCCTCTTGAGTCAACAGCTGTTGGCAAAGTGGCCCCTCAAACAAGATCTCACTGCTTAACCATCACAGCTCTTCTCACAGTGTCTGCAAGAAACAAACCTTCAGCAATTTTGATGCAACAAATACATTCGGAGCAACTGCTGTGTGCTTGCTCCTGAATTATCCATTGCAGTAGATGAATAAGACCCAGGTCCTGCCTTGCAAGGATAAAACAAAACAGGTGACTAGTGTTTCCCAGTCTTTTTACTTCATGGTAGGCACAGAAAAATGATAATAATTTTAAAGGGAAACTGGGAGAAATTCACAAGGCTGCTAGTGGTCTGAGGCAATCAGCCTAGGGGTTCCAGCTCCCCAGGCCCATTCAAATAACCCCCATGGGATTGGGCAACCAGCATTCAACACTAGTGATCCATTCACCTTCAACCTTTTGGGAAAATATGCTGGTAGAAAACCATAGTTCTTACCTTTGCTCTTTGTAGGAATTTGTGTCCTACCATTTCAACCTGGATTCTACAGTTGAAATCCAACACTGTCAGTACTTTTCCAATTTGTAGAATATATTGTATTAATGAGAATCCTTTTTGTAGCTACAATTTTTTCCCCACAATTTTGTAAAACTTCAGTCTACCTCTGAACTTCTTGACCAGGCTCCCAGGAAACAAAATGAATGGGCAAGAAATAAGATATTAACAGGAAAACTTAGAGACAAATTGAATTGTTTTGTTTCCTGTTCAATGTGAGGATATGGGGATGGCTTTATAGTTTGTTTTTTGGTATGTGCATTTAGAAAGAGGTTATTCCAAAGATATGTAAAGAGGGCCCTGATTTCAGGCATTCCACAACTTCTACAAGTTTTGAAATCTATTGAAACAAAGCAAGAACTAATACATTTGTCCTCCAAAAAAGTACAAATAAGGTGCTTTGGAGATTATAAAATTTCTGTGTGTGATGAATGAATAGATGAAGAAATGAATTTTCCTTCCTAAAGTTATCCTTAGTTATACTCGTTACCCTGCTGTTTTGGTTTTTTTTTGTTGTTTTTTTTTTTAATCAACACAGTACAGTGTTTGGGGGCAAAGGAAGTCACTGAGAAAAACCAGCATTGTGGATGACGTACTAAGAACATACCAGAACATCAGTGGCTTCCTGCCAGAGATGTGCACTTTAATCATGAGAAAACACCAGACAAACCCAGAGTGAGGGACATGGTACAAAGCAGATGACTTACACTCTTAAAAATACGTACATATTTCGGACTAGGGAAATTTTCCAGAGAGAAAGAGACTAAAAAAATCACAAAAATTAAATACAATGTGTGATCTCAAATTGGATTCTGAGCCAGAAAATAAAATAAAGTGCTATAAAGGGTATTATTAAGATAATTGGTAAAATTTTAATAATGTCTGTAGATTAATATCAGTCTTAAATTTGATTTTGGTAGTTAACTGCAGTTACATAAGGAAATAGCCTCATTCTTGGGAAAGGCACAGTGAAATACTTAGGAAAAAAGAGTATATATATGTGTGTGTGTGTGTGTGTGTGTGTGTGTGTGTGTGTGTGTGTGTGTATACACATAGTGAAAGTCAATTGTGTCTGAATCTTGTTATCCCATGGACTGCAGACCGCCAGACTCCTCTGTCCGTGGGATTTTCTAGGCAAGAATGCTGGAGTGGGTTGTCAGTCCCCTCTCCAATATATATATATTTTACCTAATTATAATTATATATATAGTATATAATAACTATAAAGGATTGTGGCAAATGTTGACAACTAGTGAACGTGGGTGTGAGGTGTGTGGGAGCTCTTTCACTATTAATGAAACTTTTGTGTAAGTTAAAATTACAAAAAGTTACAAAATTAAAAAGCTAGTATGTAAATCATTAAAAGTTATATCTTGCATTTCTCTGCACTGCTTCCCATTTACAATATTCTTTGCTCCCTTCCCCTCTTGCTTTCAAAACTTTCATAATAAATAAATAAAATAGGGAAAGAAAAAATAGGGAAAATAAATCTAATATTTTCTAATTCTTGGTAGTAGGAACAATTCACTGATGTTGTACACAAATATGTTGCTTGAGTAAAAAGTAGAATCACAAGAGAAAGAGCTCAGCCCTTTGGTGAAGAAGGGATCACAAATGAAGAAGACTGAAAAACCTCTTGAAAACAGTCTCCAATGCTGAGATTCTTCATATCTAAACAAGCCTGCCCAAAAGCATTGACCTCTTGCCTAGCTGCTAGTGGTCTGGGTACTGATTCAGGTTTAGATCTCAGTTTACCTACTGTATTAGTTTGCCAGGGCTGCCATAACAAAACACTATAGATAAGCTGGCTTAAACCACAGAAACGTCACAAGCCTGGAGGGTGCAGGTCCAAAGTCAGGGTGCTGGCAGTGTTGGTACTTTCTGAGGGCTGTGAGGGAAGGATCTGTTCCA
This sequence comes from Capra hircus, assembly GCF_001704415.2. Classification (NCBI taxonomy): domain Eukaryota; kingdom Metazoa; phylum Chordata; class Mammalia; order Artiodactyla; family Bovidae; genus Capra; species Capra hircus. The sequence goes on along the minus strand of NC_030822.1, from coordinate 45,072,494 downwards.
GTTCTCTCTCCTTAGCTTGAGAAGAGCACCTTCTATCTGCGTCTTTTCACATCATCGATTGAAGGTGGGAGGAGAAGGGGACAACAGAGGATGAGATGGTTGGATGGCATCACCGACTCAGTGGACATGAGTTTGAGTAGGCTCCAGGAATTAGTGATGGACAGGGAAGCCTGGCGTACTGCAGTCCATGGAGTTGCAAAGAGTTGGACACAACTGAGCGACTGAACTGAACTGACCCTCTAGAAGTGTCTCTGGTCCAAACTCTTCCTTTTCATAAGGACATCAATCAATTTGGAGTAGAGCCCACCCTAATGATCTTATTTTAACTTGATTACCTCTATAAAGGCTCTATCTCCCAATAAGGTTTCATTCAGAGGTATAACGTATGTTGAAATTCATTCAACATTTGAATTTTAGAGGGAACACAATTCAATCCATAATACCCACCTCTGAATGGAATCCCAAAACACCAAAACCCTAAATGTCCAATCAATATATATTGATTGGCCAAAACAGAGCTCCAATCTACTCCAAAAATATGGAATTTCACATCTCCAAATCTTCAATGGGAAATAAATCCGACTTTGGGGACAACACATCAGCAGATCATCTCTGCCATCTTCTGAATTATCAAAGTAGTAATATGGGGACACTGAACATGACCACTGGGGCTTATCTACCATAGTCTTTCTAGTGTATTTTCTGTGGCTGAGGTTAAAGGATTAGCAAATCTTTTCAATCATTTTTGTATAGATACTGACCAAGCGCTTGCTACACGTCAAGCACAGTGCTAGTGCTGAAACAAATGTTTACGAAGACCAGCAATCCGGTGGAACTTACATTTAGTGGGAGTGAATAAGGGTCATGCTTGTGTGTGTGTACTTAAGTGTACCGAAGTCACTTCCGTAGTGTGCAACCCTTTTCAACCCCATGGACTGTAGCCCATCAGGCTCCTCTGTCCATGGCATTCTCCAGGCAAGACTACTGGAGTGTGTTGCTATGCCCTCCTCCAGGGGATCTTCCCAACCCAGGGATCGAAGCTGCGTCTCTTAGGTCTCCTGCCTTGGCAGGCAGGTTCTGTAGCACTAAGAGTCGTGCTTACTGCCAATTAAATCCTTGTGTTTAGATGGAATAGGGAGGAAGAGTGATGGAAAGGTAGGGATACTGAGCAAGATAGACTTCAACACAAGGCTATTCCACTAAAAATTAGGGTGTGTCCTGGAGAGAGCCTGAAATGAGAAATTGCTTTGAATCTACAATCCTTTCAATTTTTCAGTTTCCATTGGCCTCTCATAATGGAGTTTCTCCAGCTTTTTGAGTATGGTTCTATGGGATTCACAAGGATAATTTTGACTCTAAGATTTTTGCCTTAAACTTTGGAGTCATACACCCACCATCCGTAAGGTGAAATCAGCTGTTGAAATCAACCAGTGTGCCAGTTTATGGACCTATGATTAGTCACTAGTTTGGGTGGTTATAGGGCTTCCCTGGTGGCTCAGATGATAAAGAATCTGCCTGAAAAGCAGGAGATCCAGGTTTGATCCCTAGATTGGTAAGATCCCCTGGAGAAGGGAATGGCTGCCCACTGCAGTATTCTTGCCTGGAGAATTCCATGGACAGAGGAGCCTGGAGGGCTGCAGCCCATGGGATCGCAAAGAGTTGGATATGACTGAGTGACTAACACATATTTCGTGGTTATAAGGATGAGAGAGAGAGGGAGAGAGGAGAGAGAGTGATGGAGAGGGAAGAGAGAGAAAGTAGACAGTTTACGAGAAAGAGATAACTAACTAAAAAACCCTCCTGTTTCTCAACCCCTCGAACCAGTGTTTCCTTATTTGTTTATTTTTGTTTCAGGAAATAAGAAAAGACCTGTGTTTTGATTAGCGGCTTCAGATACCATGATCCTGAAGGACTTGGTGTTCTCAGGTATACATTTGAAGGTGTATAAAATGTAAGGCTAACTGCAAAGTTAGACCAAGTTTGGACTGAAATAAAGTCCAGATTTTTATCTCAAAGGCATAAGGGCCCTGCCCCAGTTCTGAGTCCACAGTAGGCCTGATTAAAAATCTGTTGGTTAAAAACTTGCTTTCATTATAATGCATTTTTCTCATTTTTCTTCCATATTGAGAGTGACAATTTCCATTTGTGATGATCAGCCACAACATAGATGCAAATGTGCTAAGTAAAATTAGGTGTATCAGAGTGGCTATCTTATAAAAAAGATTATTTTACAGCCTAACCCAGCAAGTAGAGAGTTATTCCTGCTCAATGTACTATATGCAAATGCCCAGATTATAGCTAATTATATTGTTGCAAAGCAGAGCCAAGAAACTGCTACAATACTCCTAGTCTCCTTGGGGAACACGCCATGAAAAGAACTTTTTTTTCCTCCTTTGTAAATTACACTATGATATAATTGGGTCTCACTGTTCATGTAACACCCCGCTCAGGGATAGCGCAAGAGAAACGAACAATGTCTTACTAAGTCCCTGTTAAGATCATTAAATGTAGATCACAACACACTAGCAGGCGCCCAAATCTTAATGTGTCACAGTAACAAAACCAGGAAAAGAAAAAAAGTGACAAGTTGCCTCATATTAGTTTTCTCTTCCAATGGAGTTTAAGGTAATAAAGTGTTAATGAATTCGGCCCTGTGTAGTTGGCATTGTGAGAGAATTTTTTTTTTTACTACATTGTAGGAAAAATTGTCATATTCTTTTAGGCAGCTGTTTAGAGAAAAGCTTTGACAGTGTATAATTGACTCTATTTTTACTGCATTTTCATATGGCATTGTTAGGATTATATACTGTACTGAGCTCTGCTTTTCAGTTTTACGCACTAAGAAATTTTCCCCTCAGACAATTTTTCACTAGGGATAAACGAGAGTCCAACCAGACAGGCAAAAATGCACATCCCCAGCTTCTCCCATTGGACACCCTGAGAGGAGTTACTGAATTATTGTTAGAATTCTTTCCAAGGGAAAAGGCCTCTCAGATTGACCCCCTCAGCCTACAGCTGGAGTAATATATAAATATATTTCTAAAATTACACACACACACACACAGTACCAAAATGGTAACCATAGTTGTCAGAGGTTTTCTCTCGGAGATAAGAATTTGAGAATCGTGGGTGATTTTTCATTTACTTATTTATTCATTTATTTATTGCATTTCTCATTTTGTTTTCAGAAGCATCTTTCTCCTGGGATTAGGAGGAGTGTTTTTAACAAGCCAGCTCTCCCTGACTCCCTCCAAAGTGCTCTTTCCTCCCACCAGGCTGGTTAGGTATTGCAGATACAGTTGTCAACTGAGATCCTGTGCATTTTAAGTTTAGCTCTGTTTCTTTTTCAATTCAAATCAATTTGTCATAGATTCTAAGAAGATATTCCACAACTGTCCTTTTTTTTCCCCCTCCCACATTCAATTATAACAATGTAATATTGCCTCCAGGTTGAGAAAAGCAGTGACAGAATTACTTGCCAGCCAGTACAGCAGGGGCCAAGGCATCAGAAAGGACGATGGTTACAAATTTCCTATGCCATCTGGGTGTGTCCTGGATGGACATCAGCCCTAGTTAAGACCATGACCTTCTGGAGTCAGAAAAGCTTGTGTTTTAATCTGGGCTCTATCATACACTGGCCATGTGACCTCAGGCCAGCTAATCTCTTAAACCCTTTTAATGACACTGACCATTGAAAACCCACTAGGGTATTATGAAGATTAAATGAGATAATTCATTTCTAAAGCACTTAGCAACATGCCCAACACACAGTGAGTATTCAATAAGTGATTGCTGTAACTGTTACTATACATGATGGACAAGGATCCAATGTATTATTTTTTTACGTAAAAAGGAGGCTTTAAAACTCATCTTAACAAACTGTAAATTGATTCTCTGACTTTCCCACCCCCACCCCGTTTATGCACCTTCCCCTAGTCTATTCATATTCTTCTGTGAACTCGTGGTTGCTGCCAAATGAGTAGAGCAAAATGGGAGCTCAATTTAATTGAAAATGCATGTGTCAATGTCACAGTGTGAGAAAGGTGCCATCTTTCGGGCCATCACTTCTCATCACACACACATATGGGTGCTTGTACATGTGCACATGCACACACACACACACACACACACACGATCAAACGCAGCGCATGTGTCTGAATTATTCTGTGGTTCTCCAAGAAAGGAAATGTCTCTACTTCTCAGTGTAGGGGTGATCATATGTGGAGGTGAAATGATTATGTTTCTAATAGTGATATTAAAGCTACAACTTACATAGTACTGTTACATGCTCTTTATACATGTTGATGGATTTACTATCCACTGCAATCCTACAAGATAGGCAGTAACATGATACCCGTTTCCCAGATGAAGACACTGAGTCACAGAGCGGTGAAGTGACTTAGCCAAGATCACTCAGTAAAGGACCGAGCTGGGATTCACGCCAAGGAATCTAGCTTCAGGAAATACACACTTACTGTTCTCTTACAATCTAACAACTCCCTATTGAACATTTCCCCTGTGCCAGGTACCCTGCTGTGTTGATGGTATCTCACTTGCCCATCTTTACTAGATATTGTAGTTAGTAACAGAGAAGGAAATGGCACCCCACTCCAGTGTTCTTGCCTGGAGAATCCCAGGGATGGTGGAGCCTGGTGGGCTGCCGTCTATGGGGTCGCACAGAGTCGGACACAACTGAAGCGACTTAGCAGCAGCAGCAGTAGTTAGTAAGGGGTAGAATCCAGCTCCAAACTTAGTCTTATCTGACTCTAAAATTACACTGTTGGCCCCTGGAATATACACGCAAATGTATATATGTGTTCATGCATGCGTGCTGAGTCACTTCACTCATGTCTGACTTTTTACAACCCTATGGACAGTAGACCACCAGGCTTCTCTGCCCATGGGATTCTCCAAGCAAGAATACTGGAGTGGGTTGCCATGCCCTCCTCCAGGGGATCTTCCTGACCCAGTGATCGAACCAGCAACTCTTAAACTCCTGCATTGGCAGGCAGATTCTTTACCACTAGCACCATACACACACACACACATATATATATAATATACTATAATGTATACATATATATATATATTCCTCTTTTGAGGAAATTCTAGGACATCCAAATCAAGTGCCACCTCCCTCAAAAATGTTTTCATCAACAGCTGCCTATGCTTACCTCACTTTGCCAGGAATTCACAAAAAACTTAGCACCTGCATCTCAAGAGTTTGATGCCTTTGGTTTCTGCAACTGCATCACATAAGTTTCTTGAAGCTCCCTAAAGCAAAATGTAGGTCATTTGAGAGCCACACTCATATCTTTACCCTTTTATGTTCCCAGGGATTCTGGAACAGAATTAGCTACATAATTGACAATCGCTCATTTGGGTGAAGACTTTATATTAAATCTAAAAAATCTAAAAAAATAGAAGTACCACAGAAAAAGAGTTAGATAATCTTTGTGCCCCAAATTCTCATCTTTTGTCCATTCTCCAGTTATCACCTCAGTAAGACAGAAACTTGTCTCTTTATATCCACAGCAAAACTCAGAAGGCAGCAGGGACAATGCCCTCCTCAGAATAACTTCCAATTGTGAAGCAAGAGTCAAATCAGGAGACATCCCTGATGCAAGAGTCATGGTAATTTTACTAAAGGACTTATGAAATCCGTGCATTATGATGTGACTTTAACTTCTGAGTTTCATGATAGGCTTACCAAATTCTCTTCTTGCACCGATGGCTACTGCTATGACCTTGGTACCTGTTCTCATGAATTCTCCCAAGTTATTTCCCGGTCTTAATCCATGACTTCTCCCTTCCATCCTATCTATGGCAGAAACAAAAATTGTGTGGTCACCAGATTCATTTCCCTTTTCCTCTGGGCACCCAGATAGATAATATTCATCACCCTTGGCAGTTACCTGGAGCCCACATGACTAGGTTCTGACTGAAGAATCATGGAGCATCATCACGCACGCTACCTCCAGTGTGAGTGACCTCTAAAAATCCCCAACTTGCTCTCTTTCACTCCCCTCCCATTTCACAGTGACCATATATTGATGCTGAAAATAGGACCACAAAGTGGAAGAGTCCAGGTTCTTGAGTTAACATTTGGCCAAAAAAAAAAAAAAAAGTATTCACTGATCTAATTGTGAAGAGAGAAAAATGGAATTTTTATTGGATTATTTCACTGGTCTTTGAGGGTTGCTTGTAACAACAGTTAGTGGTTATTTATGACTTACTCTAGGACTGATTACTTACTCTAGGACTCCCTCCATGATGGCAGTTGAATCGACCGCAAGGAGAACTTCAATTGTTTCACTTCCAGAAATTACCAGGAATTTTCTATCCCACTTTGGAGAGTCTTCTGACCAGAGACCATGTCTCTCTCATCTCTGAACCCCAGGATGCCCCACACCACCTGACCCACAGAATAGAAGTTAACCAATAGACTTCTCTATTTAGGAATATTTGAAAGTGTTTACCATGTACCTGACATTCTCCCAGGCACTGGGGAGACCAGGTGAACCAATTTCCTGATTGCCCAGAGCTATTATTCTAGTAAGGGACTCAGACCACAACATACCAACCAAAAATATTTTAATATAGTATTAGGTATGTGTATTATGAAGGAAATGAAATGTAACAATGGTGTAGAGCTTGACTTGAAATAAAAGACTGTTGTCTGTAACTTGGTTAAGAAAGAGGCTTCTCCAAGGAGATAACATTTAAACTAAGACTTAATTATCTATATATTCATTTAAGAAATAATTCTTGACCATTTAGTTTGTGTTATTGTGCTAGAAACTAGGAAGTGATAGATGTTTATTGAGTGTACTAACAAATCAGTTCAGCATGAAATTCAGTTCTTTAATTTGGTATCCTTTATGTGGCTTCAACTCACTTTCAACAAAGAAAGAGGATCAAAGCGATAGGAAGGAAGAAAAAGACAAGAGGTCAGAGTCAGAGAGAGAAACGGGAAACAGAAGGAGAGGGGACACAGATAGGGAGGTAGTTTGATCCATTCTCTTTGATCAGCTGCCTCTGCAGCTCCAGATAATAAATATCTCCTGATAGATTTGGAAGTTTCCATTCTGGATTGTCCCATTCAACTCACTGAGGGCACCTAGGATCCCCTTCCTAATGACCCTTCATGCTAGACCAGCATCCTCTGAAAGGGGCTCTCTAGGCCCATCCACCTCTTGGGGACTCCAGATGGGTCCCCTTTGTCTGACCATCTCCCTACACTCTTTAGGTTTCTTCTAAAACCTGGCTGCTTCCAGACCCATCTTTAAGCATTCCCTCAAGGCCAAGGTCCATGACCACTAAACAAGGCAAGAAGTTTCCAGCAACCCTTACCAAGGAAATGAAATTCAACATTATCCTAGAAAATTCTCAAACTTGCAGACAATATCCAGGTTATAGTCTTGAAAAAGTTGTGCCTGGTGCCAAGGTGTTTATGCCAAAGCTTCCCCTATGCCCTACAGAGGGTCCCATATGGGCTGATCCCAGTTATGGGCTATGACTTGAGAATATGACTTCCAAATATCCCAGTGACACATGATCCTTTCCATAATATGCAATAGAAATAGCCTGCAAATGCTATTGTGTGGAGAGTCTAAACCACATACACCAGTCTTCATTTTTTACTCTGATAGCAAAATATTCTTCTCAAACCATGTATTACTACTGTTCTGCTCTCCCCTCTTATCCTTCCCTACCTGATGCCACCCAAGTCGTGACAACCAAATATGTCTCCCAGACATTGCCATAAGCAGCCAGTGGGGGGAAAGGGGAAAAATCACGCCCAGTTGAAAACCAATGCTCTGGTTGGAGAAGGGTGGTCTTTCTCTATATCCCCATAACATAGGGAGGAGAAGAGAAGAGGGGAGGGAAACATGAGCTATCCTGGCTGGGTCTCTATGCCCTGCAACCTATGGAGACTGACTAGAACAGCTTCCTGTGAGGCTGGTAGGAGCTCAGCTTAGCAGCTATTATTGCAGTCATTGCCATTACAATGACTACTTATAAAGGGGATTTGAGCTTGGAGGTGGGATTGGACAAGCTGATCTTTACAGTTCCTTCAAGCCCCAGAGCCCCAGATTTCTCACCCAGAAAGCCCCCAAGTGTGACGCTTCTTTCTTGGTAGCAATCTTATTATCTCACCTCCTGTGCCCTTCACTGCTGTCTCTTCAATCTTTCCACCTCACCAATTCAAAATACTTTCCTAACACATGACAATAAAGTGCAAATAGCAGAAATCAAGTCCCAAGTTTCTGTCAAACCACCTCATCATGAAACAGCTGAAGTCAGATGCACAGAGTCTGTTGATTAAAATTCCCTGTTAAGACAATGAACACCAGACCCAGAGCTCCTGAAGATGGCTGGGGTGACATCAGCCATGCTGACTCTGGACCTAAAGAATCCTTCCAGAAATGCCTCCTGAAACCTTGGCCTTTCCTGGGCCTCCCTGGTGACTGTTCCAGCACCACCAGAGACTGGCAGGCTGAGCCCAGGCTGTTTTTCTTCCTGTCTAGAGCTCAAGGAAGGACAAAGCCCAGCTAGGTAGAAGCCCAAGAGGACAACCTGAGATGCCAACACATAAACACTTCAGGAGGGATGGAAGTATGAGAGCAGTCATCACCCAGAGTCCACATGCAGCTGGGTGATGTACCAGCAGAGCCCGGCCATGGATAACCAGCCCCTCCTGATGTCATTCTTTCTAGGTCACTGTTTGTGCCACAAACATGCACACATTCTGTTGAAATACAGATAAATTATTCTGAAATTATTTATTGAACACTTACTATGTGTCAGGCAAATTCACCAACATACTATAAATATACCTCTGTAACTGCACACACCTGCATATAAATACACCTCTACACCTCTATAACTGGAAAAGGTCAGTTTTCATCCCACTCCCAAAGAAAGGCTATGCCAGAAAATGTTCAAACTACCGCACAATTTCACTCATTGCACATACTAGTAAAGTAGTGCTGAAAATTCTCCAAGCTAGACTTCAACAGTATGTGAACCAAGAACTTCCAGATGTTCAAACTGGATTTAGAAAAGGCAGAGGAACCAGAGATCAAATTGCCAACATCCACTGGATCATAGAAAAAGCAAGAGAATTCCAGAAAAGCACCTACTTCTGCTTCATTGACTACTCTAAAGCATTTCACTGTGTGGATCACAACAAACTATGGAAAATTCTTAAAGAGCTGGGAATACCAGACCACCTTACATGCCTTCTGAGAAATCTGTATGCTAGTCAAGAAGCAACAGTTAGAACTGGACATGGAACAACGGACTGGTTCCAAATTGGGAAAGGAGTATGTCAAGGCTGTATATTGTCACCCTGCTTATTTAACTTATATGCAGAGTACATCATGCAAAATGCCGGGCTGGATGAATCACAGACTGGAATCAAGATGGCAGAAAGCAAAGAGGAACTGAGAAGCCTCTTGACAAAAGTGAAAGTGGAGAGTGAAAAAGTTGGCTTAAAACTCAACATTCAAAAAACTAAAATCATGGCATCCAATATCATCACTTCATGGCAAATAGATGGGGAAACAATGGAAACAGTGACAAACTTAATTTTCTTGGGCTCCAAAATCACTGCAGATGGTGACTATAGCCATGAAATTAAAAGACGCTTTCTCCTTGCAATAAGAGCTATGACAAACCTTGACAGCATATTGAAAATCAGAGAGATTACTTTGACAACAAAGGTCTGTAAAGTCAAAGCTATGGTTTTTCCAGTAGTGATGTATGGATGTGAGAATTGGACCATAAAGAAAGTTGAGTGCCAAAAAATTAATGCTTTTGAACTATGGTATTGGAGAAGACTCTTGAGAGTCCCTTGGACTGCAAGGAGATCAAACCAGTCAATCCTAAAGGAAATCAGTCCTGAGTATTCACTGGAAGGACTGATGCTGAAGCTGAAGCTCCAATACTTTGGCCACCTGATACAAAGAACTGGTTCATTAGAAAAGACCATGATGCTGGGAAAGATTGAAGGCAGGAGGAGAAGGAGACAACAGCAAATGAGATGGTTGGATGGCATCACCAACTCAATGGACATGAGTTTGAGCAAGTTCTGGGAGCTGGTAATGGACAGGGAAGTCTGGTGTGCTGCAGTCCATGGGGTTGCAGAGTCAGACATGACTAAGCAACTGAACTGAACTGAACTGATAACTGCATAGGATTACCAGGACACACAGAGGCACATGAAGATATATAGGCACACACATTTCATAAGTGTCAGCACATATATGAATATACACAAATATGCATTCAAACACATAGCATTGTAATGTATATATGTATCATCACACAAAATCATACATATTACATTTGAGTCAGTGCAAGTGACAGAAACTCAATTCAGGTTGGCATTAATTAGATGAGGAATTTGGGGCTTCCCTGATGGCTCAGATGGTAAAGAATCTACCTGCAATGCCAGAGACCCGAGTTTGATCCCTGGGTTGGTAAGAGCCTCTGGAGGAAGAAATGGCTACCCACTCCAGTATTCTCACCTGCAGAATACTATGGACAGAGGAGCCTGATGAGCTACATATATAGTCCATGGGGTTGCAAAGAGTTGGACATGATTAAGCAACTAACACTTTTAGAGGGGGAATTTATTGTTTACAGAATCAAGATGAAATGGGACAATGAAGCTGGGTACAGAGCAAGGATGCAGCTGGGTCTCCAGAATAACTGAACTCAGAACCACAGACTTCATCAATTTCATCTCCCACTTTGATCTCTATTTCTCTGCTCTCTGTCTTTGCTGACTTTGCATAAAAGGCATATGTTTAGTTAGATGAGAGAAATATGGCCTTTATTCATGCATGGGAAACATGACCACACATTTCCTGATCTCCAGCCATAAATCACAGTCAACAGAAATTACTAAAGCGCTTTCTGGATCCAAAACTGAAAGCCCAAGGAGTGAGACAATTGATCCCAGCACCAATTTGTTGTAGTCAATTTAGGATAGGTCATGCTGCAATACCTAGGTCACAACAATGAAAACCCCCAAGATCTCCATGCTTTACTCCCACAAGGTTTGCTTCTTACTTGTATTACATGTTTACCCTCGGCTGGCTAAGGCTCTGCTCCAGGGCATCTGCTTTCTGGGTCCCAGGATGACAGAACAGCATTCATCTGAATACCACAAGTCTTATGGCAGAGGGAAAGGAGAAATGGCAAGTCAGGCAAGGGCTCTTAGAGCTTCAGCTCAAGTATAGTTTGTGTCACCTGGGCTCTCACTTCCATTGGCCAAAGGAGGTTTTTCAGCCATTCCAAACATCAGTGGGAGAAAGGTGACAAAGGGAGTTTTAAACAGTAATCCAGCCTACCACACCATTTCCTGACCATCATAATGAGGTGAGCGGGTACTAGAACTGACTCATCCCTAGACAAATTAACCTGGGCCAGGAGGCAGAACCAGGTTGTTCTACTATGATGACTTCAGGGGTAATATTTTGAACAAAGAGTAACACTACTATGCCTGCCTGCTAAATCAATTCACTCTTGTCTTACTCTGTGACCCTATGGATCACAACCCACCAGGCTCCCCTATCTACGGGATTCTCCAGGCATGAATAGTGGAGTGGGTTGCCACGCCCTCCTCCAGGGGATCTTCCCAGCCCTGGGATCAAACCTGAGTCTCTTGCATCTCCTGCATTGGCAGGCGGGTTCTTGCCTACTAGCGTCACGTGGGACGCCCAACACTGTTATAAGTTGCCTCATATGGAAATTGCTGGGCGGATAATACTATTCATTGTGTTATAGAGATATCACAGATGAACTGACGTGCAGACATGTGCTCTGCCCAGCAAACTTCAAGGCATACACATGTACTCACACTCGGTAACTCCCAAGTTTAGATACGGGCACACGTACACAGATAGGCACACACATGCATGCATATGCACACGTGTGAACCTGTAGCGGTGCCTGTGTGCACACACATACATGCACATGTTGGTGTCCAGTCTGCCCTCATTTACATGTGAACCCACACACACATGCCACCCTCAAGCACATGCACACTCCAGCTCAGCGGGGAGTGGCTGCTGCTTCGCTGGAGAGATCAAAGGCAGCTGCTCCCTCTGCATATTTAAGGAGCCCCTGCTGTGAGCCTGTAGCTCTTAGCTGAGCCCCCTGCCTAGGCAAAGCCCCACTCTGGGAAAAGCTGCCCACCCCCAACTCCACCCCGGGGAAAAGTCTGGAATCTGATCACTTACTTCCCCAAGCCTTTCAGGAAGAACCCAGAGAGAACCCCAGGGTCGGGGCCCTGGAGAAGCAATCTGGCGCCCAGTACGGCCAGTAGTACGGCCTAGCAGGCAGAGGAGATAGTGCCCCTGGGACAGCCAAGCTCAGTCCAGGGGAAGAAGGACCAGCCTTGCCCATTTGCCGAGATCCTATATTTCCTCCTAGGGAATGAGCCTGCCGCCCAGAGACTTGGCGTCATGCTTTGTGGAAGGCTGCTAAGACAGAAAGCCGAGCCCCCATCAGACCTGGCTTTGCCACAAACTCATCTGGACCAATCACTTTACTGTCTAGGCCTCAGTTTCCTAGAAAAGTAGCCATTCCAAGTTACCGAAAACGAAAACGTCCAATCCAAGAATGACAAACACCTGGCCCACCTACCTCTGCAGCAACTCATTCCAGGCGCAGGAGAGACCAGGAAGCCGACACAGTGCCCTTTCTGGCCAAGACTAAATGAGGCCTTTGTTGTTCAGTTGAGCGTGCCAGGCTTCCATGTCCTTCACCAGGAGTCCTAGGAGGCTGAAACAGATGAACTCTCAACTTTCCCTCCTCCTCCACCCTCCCCTACTCTGCTTTCATCCAAAAGAGGTGAGTGGGTTTCCTCTTGTTTGCAACCTCTGATCAATTTGTAAAAACTGCAGGAAACTTGGTATTGAGCAGATTCCCTGACTGTGCCTCGGCTCCTTAGGAAAGGGCATCATGACCAGCACTATCTGCCATCAGCACAGATGTGCAGTGTGGGGCAGCAGGCCCCATGCTAGCTAAGCCATGTTTATAACGGGGCAAATGCTGCACTTTCCTACACATGTAAGACAATAAGCCCGATCTACCTGTAAAAAGAAATGTATTCTTTCCCAGGAGTAGAGATGCCCTGAGTTGAGCCCTGGGAGACATGAGGGAGCCTTTTGCAAATGACACTGATAAGGAGGAGGTAAGTCCCAGCTTCAACAGCCAAGGAGCGTTCCCTTAAAATCTATTTCTATGCTGATTAAATCTGCCTACCAGAAGAAAAAAAAAGGGGGGCATAGTATCCATATTCTGTAGTTCCTTTATACAACAATAACAATACCAAAGTGACAACAATATAATAATAATTTATTGACCACCTACCATATGTCAGGTACTATGCTTGGCTCTATACACAGAGTGTGTCTAATTCTCTCAGCATTGCTGCAAGTTAGGTCTATTCCTACTTTACAGATAAAGAAATGGATGCTCAGAGAAGTTATGTGAATTGCCCACTATCACTCAAGGTAGGAAGGACGTTGGATTTGAGTCCATATCTGTATGCAGAAGCCTCTTCTCTTTTTACTGCATAATAGTCAGATCTATTTTGTATCAAAATAAGAGACAACATGAACTCTGTGAGTAAGATGGCAGACAGCTTTGGGGTGGGAGCAGAAAGAATGGGATATTGATACTCAAACCTTAACACCATTTCTCTCATCCCTCACTTCCTAAATTCTGCATTTCCTTTCACTCAAATTTAAAACTTGAGCATGAGTATCACACAGATCTCCAGATTTTAGTAAACATATTATGAAAATTTTATTTAAACAGCTGAATGTTGTTTATTAGACTTTTGTTACCTTTTAAACACAAAAGCATTACACTACCAGTAAAGAAAATACAAATGAACATACAGAAGAAAACAAAAAATACTCCAAACTTGCTAATCTCTCCACCAGAAACAAGTCTTGTTAATACTTTAGTACATAACCTTCCAGAATTTTGCTATACATACTTTGTTACATGAATTCATTCTGCATTACCGTTTCGATAATGCGCCCTTTCTTTTCATGGTTTTGTGTTATTCATCGACTGCATCATTTTAATCCACTGAGCAGCAGTACATTGGATGGATGTATATACATGTAAATACATGGATGTATTTTCTTTAACCAAAACCTATTGTTGGACATTGTGGATCACAATAAACTGTGGAAAATTCTGAAAGACATGGGCATACCAGACCACCTGACCTGCCTCTTGAGAAACCTGTATGCAGGTCAGGAAGCAACAGTTAGAACTGGACATGGAACAACAGACTGGTTCCAAACAGGAAAAGGAGTACGTCAAGGCTGTATGTTGTCACCCTGCTTATTTAACTTCTATGCAGAGTACATCATGAGAAACGCTGGGCTGGAAGAAACACAAGCTGGAATCAAGATTGCTGGGAGAAATATCAATAACCTCAGATACGCAGATGACACCACCCTTATGGCAGAAAGTGAAGAGGAACTAAAAAGCCTCTTGATGAACGTGAAAGAGGAGAGTGAAAAAGTTGGCTTAAAGCTCAACATTCAGAAAACTAAGATCATGGCATATGGTCCCATGACTTCATGGGAAATAGATGGGGAAACAGTGGAAACACTGTCAGACTTTTTTTTTTGGGGGGGGGCACTCCCAAATCACTGCAGATGGTGATTGCAGCCATGAAATTAAAAGATGCCTACTCCTTGGAAGGAAAGTTATGACCAACCTAGATAGCATATTCAAAAGCAGAGACATTACTTTGCCAACAAAGGTCCGTCTAGTCAAGGCTATGGTTTTTCCAGTAGTCATGTATGGATGTGAGAGTTGGACTATAAAGAAGGCTGAGCGCCAAAGAATTGATGCGTTTGAACTGTGGTGTTGGAGAAGACTCTTGACAGTCCCTTGGACTGCAAGGAGATCCAACCAATCCATTCTAAAGGAGATCAGTCCTGGGTGTTCTTTGGAAGGAATGATGCTAAAGCCAAAACTCCAGTACTTTGGCCACCTCATGCGAAGAGTTGACTCATTGGAAAAGACTCTGATGCTGGGTGGGATTGAGGGCAGGAGAAGGGGACGACAAAGGATGAGATGGCTGGATGGCATCAGCAACTTGATGGATGTGAGTTTGAGTGAACTCCAGGAGTTGGTGATGGACAGGGAGGCCTGGCATGCTGCGATTCATGGGGTTGCAAAGAGTAGGACACGACTGAGTGAGTGAACCGAACTGAACTGATTGTTGGACATTTAGGTTGTTTTCAGTTAAATGTCATCATCATAAAATACATTTTAAATAAAGTTTTGTACATCCTTATTGTAGGTGATTCCCTTAGAATAAATTTCTAGAATTTAGGGTCAAATGTATGAATATTCTAAGGGGTTTGTTACCTAATCCAAATTTCCCTCCCCCAAAAAAGATTGTTATCAATTTATAAATTCTGTCCACTTCTCCTGATCTTTGCCAATACTGGACTTTTCAGTTTTAAATCTTTGACTGCTTCTTAACACTTGTGAACATGAAAACAGAGTGAAGCACTTTGGAGGGGTTCCCTGGGGCATCCCATGTGTCACAGGCACTGATGGTGAAAATGGACATGTTGATTTATTTAAGTGGACAGGCATTAGCATCACTTGAAAAGAAGATGCCAATGCTCCAGATCACGTGATGACATGCCACCCCTAGATCTGGGTGTAACGTTCCGTGGAGTATGGCCTCCCCAGTCAGAAACTCAGTTCTATGAGGGTAGGGACTCAGCTATACTCATCCCTGAGAACTGCTAGGACCTAGTGTAGGGCCCTGCACACAGGGAGTATCTCTGGACCTGCTGTCTCCATCTTGGTCAATGATGAGATCATCGAGCATCCAGTTTGAGGGCCCACAGGAAAACTGACTGGAAAGGGGGATGGCCTGACTCAGGGGAGCACTCATGCAGTTTGGATTCAGGAGTTCTGAGTTCAAGTCCTGGCTCCCCTGCTTCTTTTGGGCAATTGTTTTTTTAACCTTTTTGAATCTACTTGCCTCAGCTAGGGCTTCCCTGGTGGCTCGGAGGTTAAAGCGTCTGCCTGCAATGTGGGAGACCTGGGTTTGATCTCTGGGTCGGGAAGATCCCCTGGAGAAGGGAAATGGTAACCCACTCCAGTACTCTTGCCTGGAGAATCCCATGAACAGAGGAGCTTGGTGAGCTATAGTCCACGGGGTCGCAAAGAGTCGGACATGACTGAGCGACTTCACTTTCACTTGCCTCAACTAGAAGAAGGACATCAGTATTGACTCACAGGCTGGTTAAATTAATTAATGGATATTGCAACTGACAAACACTGTACTGATATCCTTCTATTAATGATCATATCAAATACTTGGACTTGTTGTCTGGATGTCTCTTACCTGGACAAAAATGCAAACAGAATTAATCACTTCAAACTTTTCTTCTCCTTTAAAAAATATCCCAATTAATGATCAGGGTTAGGGCATTCAGGCAGATAGACCTGAATTTGAATACTGGTTCTACCATTTACTAGCTTTGTGATCTTGGGCAAGTAAACTAAGCATTGGAAATCTTATCTTCTTTGCTGCAAAATGGGGATATTAATAGTGTTAACTGCACAAAGGAAACTCTATATCCAGTATGAGGACCAAAGGAGATGACAATATATGTATAAATGCCTGGCCCATCCTGGAGGTAAAACAGGAACTCAAGAAGTATCCTCTTCTCCCTAACTATAAATAGGACTCCCCTATCTATCAGTCTCAGCATTCTGTAGTTTTTCTGTCATGTAACAAATCACTCTGAACTTACTTAATATAGCAGCCCATGCATTTATCTCAGAATTCTGTGGAGCAGCAATGGCTGGGAACTGCTGGGTGGTTCTTCCGCTGCCTCTACATACGGCTGCAGTCAGTTAGCCAGGAATGGCTTCAATCCCATGTCTGGCAATGGAAGAGTATCACTAGAGCAAAGAAGATACTAGGTCATGGGTCTCACCATCCCATGCCCCACTGGGGGCTTCTTCACCTCATGGTTAAGTGCTAATTTCCAAAAGTAGCAAGAGGGCAAGTCACTGTGAACAAGTCTGCCAATGACCCTCTAGCCAAAGCCAGACACATAGCCAATCCCATATTCAAAAGGTGGAGAACTAGACTCCAACTCTGGTGGGAGAAGCTCCAATATCACATTAAATAGGGGTTGAAATACAGGAAGAATCTGTGGCCATTTTTGCAATTTGTCTCAGAGGTGAGTGCATCTTCTAGGGTTGTCTGTAGCCCTGTGACCCAGCTGCTCACAGGGAAATCATGTCTCCTCTATGTATATCAGAAAAGTCTCCTATAATTTTCCCAGCATTCCTGCAAATCAGTGCCAACATGGTGCCATGATCTCCAGCCTAGAAGCTTGTGAGCAGGAGACAGAGACAAAAGAACAAATGCTTAAATTATCTGATGAATGTCAGATACATTAAACTAATTTATGTAATAATGTAAGCATAGTGATGGGAAGGTAATATGAGAGACATAAATTATACATTATTATTGTCAGCTCTAGCACTTATCTTAGTAGCATGTCAAAATACATCCTGATATGTTAACATTTATAGAAATGAACAACAAGTGCTTGTGCTCAGGGATCCGGCAGTGAGAAGCTGGATGTCATTTGCATGTATACACCAAGCCATCATTGTCTTGCCCAGGGATGACAGGGACATGAGAAGAAGGTGCTCATGTGCTTTGCTCCCCTAAAGAGCTCTCAGCCCAAATGCCCCTGGCATGAGTTCCCGGGTGTGGTCAATATGGGAAGCCATGAAATATAGGAAGCATGGTCTTGGGGTCAGCCTGATAACTTATCAGCTGTCTAATCCAAGTCATCATAACTCTTCAGACCTCACTTTCCACATCTATGAAATGGGAATAATAAATCTATCTTCAAAAGATTACCACAAGTATAAAATGAAATTATTTTGTTTTTCTTCTCATAGGGGGATCTCTGGAGTATGTATCTGGAGATCATACTCTCTAGTGTATGATCTCTGGAGTATGGGGCTATCTGGAGGAAGTATCTGAAGGAATTTTAAACACTGGAAACTGGAAGGCAGGCTTTCCTATTCATCTCAAGCAGAGCTAGTGACTGCTTGACTATGGTTATGTTTATTTTTCTCCATTCCATCCACAATATACTGTCTGATATTCCCCTTTTTCTGTCATGTTATAGCCAGACAATAATTTTTATGCCTAGAGCATAACATGAGAGTATAATATAACTCTAATAACAAACTCCAAGGGCTGATCTGCAGGGAACCATGGTTTGAGCTTGGACACGTCCAAGTCCTGACCTCTGAGGCAGGGGAGATACAGAAGTCTCTAGACATTAGAGGAATCTGTGTGTAGGACAGCTCCCACAGGGAAACATGGCCCTAGGGAGGGGAACCTAGTATGCAAGGACAGGCAGGTGGGCAACTATCCTTAGAAGGAATGACCCAAGGATGACAGCCCATCCTAAGGAGGACGAGGATGGGCCTCCAGCTAAACCCAAGCCAAGTCCTGAGTGCAGGCAACTGCAGGGCAAGAAAACCAAAAGGAGGGACAGGCATAAGCTTGGTAGAGAAGCCCAGTAGAACCATGGGATTCTCACCATGTGCAGCCCCAGAAGCCCAGTGTCCAGCAAGGGCAGAGGTAAACCAGAGCTGTTTCAATCCTACCCGTCCACTGTACCACCACCATCTGGACACATGAGCAGGCTAAATCTATAGAGATGGGAGGACGCATAAGGTATTGGGCCCAGAAGTGGGGACTTGGACTTCCAATAGAAGCTGGACATGGGGGAATAGCAATGGCCCTGAGGCTGGAGCCTGGACCCCTGGAATCTGCCTCCCCTCTCCTTTTCTTAAGATACTCACCTTGAGGCCCACTATCCCTTCCACCATGTTACTCAAGAAAGTCTAGATCTACCTTCTAGACCTCAATTTCTTCATTGTGAGCAGGAGCCAAAAGGCCTTGCCCTTAGTCCATGTGCCTTCTAGAGAAGTCAGCTCCTAAGGCTGGGTCTAGGGAGAGACAGGCAAGGAGCTTAGAGTGCTCCCTCTTGGCTTCATGCAGGCACAGGTTCAGTATCACACCCTGTTCACCTCCATCGCTTCCCCCTAGTCCTGGCCCTGGGCCCACCAGGGCCTGTGTGAGGAGTCTCAGCTTTGAAGCAATGAGTGTCCCTGGGGTTCCCAGGGCAGTCCCCAAGAGAATATCCTCTCTAACAGGGCACACTGAGATGAGGAGAGCCACTCAGCTGGAGAGGAACACCTTCCCTTGGCTCCTATGGTTCCTGGGGAAATAAGCAGAGATTTGTTGCTGTTCTGTCCCTCAGTCATGTCTGACTCTATGCAACCCTATGGACTGCAGCATGCCAGGCTTCCCTGTACTCCACCATTTGCTGGAGCTTGCTCAGACTCATGTCTATTGAGTCAGGGATGCCATCCAACCATCTCATCCTCTGTCATCCCCTTTCCCTCCTGCCTTCAATCTTTCCCAGCATCAGGGCCTTTTTAACTGAGTCTGCTCTTCACACCAGGTGGCCAAAGCATTGGAGCTTCAGCTTCTGCATCAATCCTTTCAATGAATATTCCAGGTTGATTTCACGTAGGGTTGATTGGTTTGATCTCCTTGCTGTCCAAGGGATTGGGATTCTCAAGTCTTCTCCAGCACCACAGTTTGAAAACATCAATTATTTGGCACTCATCCTTCTTTACAGTCCAACTCTCACAGCTGTACATGACTACTCAAAAAACCATAGCTTTGACTATATGGACCTTTGTTGGCAAAGTGATGTTTCTGCTTTTTAGTACACTGTTTAGCTTTGTCATAGCTTTTCTTCAAGAAGCAAGCATCTTTTAACTTAATGGCTGAAGTCACCATCCACAGTGATTTTGGAGCCCAAGAAAATAAAGTCTGTCATGGTTTCCATTTTTTCCCCATCTATTTGCCATGAAGTGAGATATGAACAGATATGAACACTTAAATCCAGTTGTGCCCTCCCCTGTCCAGGAGGCCTCTGTGGCAACCCCATCACCCATGGAATAACATCCAACTTTCCTAACTTGGCCTTCAAGGCCATTATCTGTTCTAGCTTCTAACACACTCTGTTGTGACCACTTGCTATGTGACACACTGGACTGGATGTTGGGCACCTCCAAAGAAAGCCTTACCTCCCTTCCCAGTTCTTGGTGCATCAATATCTGATGAGTTACTGAGCACCTGCTTTATGCACATACCATGCTAGGCGCTGAGTGTACTACAGAAATCACTGTAGACCAAGCCCCTACTTTCATAGAGCTTATACTCTAATTGGAAGACACAAACAAAATATAAATTAAATACATCGTATACATAATGCATGTGCTGAGAAGAAAATAAAACCCAGCAAAGGGACAGTGAGACAGAATGGGGTTTGCTAGTGCCCGGGGAAGGCCTCTCTGAGGAGCTGCTGTTTGAGGAGAGAGCTATAGGACCAGGGGAGCAAGCCGTGAGAGTATTTGTGGGGAGACAATTTCCGGGGTGAGGACAGCACTTCACACAGTGTGAAGGGCCACACAGGTGTGTGCGTGAAAGGAACAATGCACGCCTCCTCACACCCCCTGACAAAGCCAGTGCTTTGGTCATTTGCTAGCAATCTTTTGTGACTAAGACTGCTTCACAGGCTATTCTCTCTGTTTGGTGTGCCTTTCACTCTTTCTCCGCTTGGAAAACTCCTACTCAGTCTTCAGAACCCATCCTTTAATCACTTATTTGTAGGTTTCCCTGGCACGTAGGTGCAACTGACTTCTTCTTCCTCTGTGCTCTCATAGCAGTTTGCACATCCTCAATGATAGCAGCTTAATAGGTGCATCTCCACTAAAGATTGTGTGCTCTTCAAGAGCAGAAATCTCCTTGTTCCAACATGGAATTCTCTTTATAGGTATTCCTATTAACAGTGTTCAAGCTTACCTTTATGACTGTTCCCTTGTTTCTAAGTAAAATATGTCTCTCCCTCTTTCATGAGTTGCTTTGTAGGAAGATTATAAA
Organism: Capra hircus; assembly: GCF_001704415.2. Taxonomy (NCBI): domain Eukaryota; kingdom Metazoa; phylum Chordata; class Mammalia; order Artiodactyla; family Bovidae; genus Capra; species Capra hircus. The sequence continues at coordinate 45,051,421 of NC_030822.1, read as the reverse complement.
AGTCTGCAAAGATAGTAACAAGAAATGACTTTCTTCTATAGACGCATTTACAGGCGATCCTGGCCCCAACTTTCTTTTTTTTTACTTTACAATATTGTATTGGTTCTGCCACACATCTACTCAACTTTCTTTTTTCTTAACCTCTGTTATCTAATTCAGCAAGTCTAAATAAACCATTGAGGAGGGGAAAACTCCATCAATCCCCTCTTAGTTCTTTGTGCTGTTGAATAATTTAAATGATATAGGACAAATTAATAGTGGGAAACAAACTTAATTACATACACACAGGGAACCACATAAACAAGATTACAAAGAATCAGGCAAAATGGGGTATATATGTCATTCAGGACTAAGGAGAAGGGAGCAGGCTCTGGGGCTTCAAAGGGAAAGAAGGCAATCGTAGGAAGATGAGAAAAGAGCAAATGTTTGGTGAACAAATGTTTGCTGGGCCATGTAGAGACAATGAGACACAGAGGAGAATTTTAACAAGCAGACTATGCTATGTTCCTCCCTGCCTATATACCTAGTTCATACTGCAGCATTGGATATTACACAATCTGGTGATAGTTACCTTTGCAGAACAGATCCTCTATCTAAATTCTTGTAAGTAGTTAGGGGAGAAGTTCAAAGCTCCTTCCTGAGTTTTTCATTTCTTAAAAATAATCAAGCCCAAATAATCTTTATGACAAAGAGATACATTTGGGGTGGCAAATTTTGCTTTCCTACAAAATAAATCCTGGCACTATAATAGCCAATTTCAAAGGAAGCTCTTCACCATTAAAAGGAGAATGATGTTGAAGTCAGGACATAAAAAACAACAACTATCTGTGCACCATCAGTTGCCCAGCAATGCCTAGCATCTTAGATGAAAGTGGGAAAATGTTTGATGTGTGAAAAGTTATGGGTCTTCTTTAGGAGAACATGAGAAGGTAAGAGACTCCCTTTTGTTAAATGTATTTTGGTCAGTGCAGCCAGCCCAATGCAAGACTTTCAACTAGAGCACAAGACAGCAAACCAGAGCCCCAGGCCAAGGGAGGCTCCCAACTCTTACTTCACTTTCACTTTTCTTTCTGTTATTGTCTACTGCTGCCTCCAGGGAATAAAGGCAGAGTTGAGCGGTTACTCTGTAGACTGCGTGGCCTTTTCCTGAAAAGGTTTGCTGGCCTCTGAATTAGGGAATCATGGAATGTAATGCATAGTCAAGTATGAATTGCCCTGTGAACAGCCCCTAAATGTTATCTATGGTGAAGTTTCTCTCCATGTTATTTCTTTCCTCTATACTACAGATAGCCCCCTCGGCTCAGTTTTCCTAGGTATTGTATTAACCCCAGGCCCCTCCTCCCCACCTGAGGAGGATGGAGGTGACCCAAAAGCAGGCTTCATCTGGGAGGGATGCCAACTCTCTTTTCATCTGATCTACAAGCCCCCTGACACCCAACCAGCAGTATCATTTTCCCCATCTTCTTGCTAAGCCAAGCAACTTTGCCCACCCATTTGCCATTCGACAAAGTCTTTTAAACAGATGACTTTTAATAAGTTAATCCATTCATTGTCTGGAGCTCTGAAAACTGACATAAAAGCACAATGACGCCTAATTAAACTTGTTCTGTGAAAACTAATTTGTCAAACCCAGAAGCACAGTTCATAGATAAATGCTAATATTTGAAAGTCAAATTAAAGTTGAAAAGGTTTGTAATAACAGTTAATTAACTCTTGTTTTGTTTTCCTTCACTGCAAACTGGAACCAACTGCATTGCGGGCGCCTCTTTAACATTTTGGACCACAAAGATAAAATTCAAAGCTTTGAGATACGCCTTTGATGTTGGTATTCTCTGCAGATTCGATATTATTTTAAGTCTCTTTGTTTAAAAATTCATTTTTATTATCCCTGCATGAAATGCATGGCAATTCCCCAAATAACGAGCCATCAGTGCAATTAACATCGTCGATCGACACCAGCGTCCTGATAATTAATACAGACGCGCTGCCTCCCCAGCGAGAACTGTGAGGGCTTGATTTTTCAGAGCAACTGTTCATTTACAGACTCAGCTTCAACCTAATGAAAATGGATTGTGAAACTTTAATGAACAAGACTTTGCTGTCATAATAATAAAGACTTTGAAACAACGCGGAGGCCTCCATAGCAAGCGTCTGGCGCTGTGCTTGTTGCTACGGTACATCAAACCAATTAAGCCATATGATGAATATTTACACCGAGGTTTTTTTCAACTCTATGACATAAGATAAACTCGTAAAAGTGAGCATTAATTCTGCATCAACAGTTTCTGACATTACATCGCACCAAAGACTCATCCGCCCAGCCAAGAGACTGTGTCTGCCTACCTCTGTTTTGTCTTAATAAGTGTCAACAAAGGATTAGGACGTTCTGAAAACCCAATTTGCATGCACAGGTTGTGAGTACAAGTGCAAGGAAAATATCTTCCCTGAAGTGCATATATATTTGTGTGTGTGTGTGTGTGTGTGTGTGTGTTTTGCTTGTCGGTGTGTGTATGAAAGAACCCGGGTGGGCCTGTTTTGTTTGTGTGCATCTCTGTGCCTGGGGGCGTGTGTGGCTGCCTTGTATACATGAACCTGTGGGGGTAGGGTGTGTAAAAGTGAAAAATTTGTTTCTCTGTGCGTATATGTGTCTACACATTTCTATCTTTGCAAATGTATATATGGGGGTGATTTTATGTATTTGTTTGTGTTCATATGACTATTCCTTGAATCCATTCAACAGTATTTTCTGAGCACCTATTATGTACTAGACCTTGTGAAGTGACAGTGGTTATAAAATCTTTGAAAGCATCTCTACTCAGGGCACTATAATCCGGTAGGAGACTCTATATGTCAATTAGCATCTAATCAGAGTACAGCAGGCTAAGTGCCAAGATGGGAAAAAGAAACAGTATTTTGGGTGTGCGTACTATACTAGGGCTTCCTACATGGTGCAGTAGTAAAGAATGCACCTGCCAATTCAGGAGATGCAAGAGATGCGGGTTTGATCTCTAGGTCAGGAAGATCCCCTGGGGAAGAAAATGGCAACCTGCTCTAGTATTCTTGCCTGAAAAATTCCATGGACAGAGGAACCTGACGGGCTACAGTCCATGAGGTTGCAAAGAGTCGGATACAACTGAATACACACACACTCACACACACACACAATAAGGACATATAACATAAAGTAAAAGAAATTGGGAAATGCTTCTTGGAAGAACTGGGGTATAAGCCGAGGCCCAAAGATAAGGAGGAGTTAGCCAGGCAAAAAGAGGGAAACAGGTGAGAAGATGCATCTAGGTGCCTTTGTATGCACACATGAGCTGTGAGTCAGTGTCTGTGTGGTGTCTGTATATGTACTTTGAGAAACCTCTGTACACCCAGGCCTTAGTGTTTCAAGAATCACATCACTCCCTGGTAGGAAATATCTCAAGACATCACCCATCTGGACTGTAAATGATGCAAATGTAGAGCAAAGGACCATGACTTCAGAAGGCTCAGGGCAGCAACTTTGGATTAAAAAAATCTATCATTCCCATTTCTAATCTAACCCACATTTGTAAGTCAAACTTTCATATACCTATAATTGCCTGAGGTTCTTATTTATGGCAGCATAGAACTTCCCAGAGGAGAAGGAAATGGTAACCCACTCCAGTGTTCTTGCCTGAAGAATCCCAGGGACGAGGGAGCCTGGTGGGCTGCCGTCTATGGGGTCGCACAGAGTGGGACATGACTAAAGCGACTTAGCAGCAGCAGCAGCAGCAGAACTTCCCAGAAGCTAACAGAAGGTAAATTTACCCTGTGATTTTGAGCACAAGCTCGGTAGCTTAGGAATTTTCAAGTCAGGGGCTTCTAAACAATCTTCTTCTACAAGTAAGAGTGTCAGATATAGACAAATGAACCAAACTACAGTAACTTCTGAACGTAGCTGTATCTCAATCATATACAATTGTGCACACATGCAAGGACACAAAAGAAAAATTTCTGATTCTATTATGGTTAAAAAAAAATGTCAAGGAGTTAGCATTGCTCATAGGCAAGCTGTATCAGAGCAGTTTAAGATTGCACACTTTGTTTCCCAGATGGAAGATAGGTTAAAACTGATATTACATGTGTTCAGAGCACTTCCAGGTATAAGGAAGGAAGCTACTGGGCCAAAAGAGCTGTCACAAGCCATGTAATTTATCCATGGGGAGATTTTCAGGCATTTGAAAACCCACTTTACTAACAAAATTTTTGGAAGCTCTTTTCCTAGCCTGCAGAAGAGGAGAGACAGTTAATTACATTTGTCGAGAAAGCTGCTATTTGCAGACGCATCAGCAGAAGTGATGAGGCAGAGGCCTGTTCTGGGGCCATTTTTCATGGAGGCACACAGTCTGACCTATCTTCTCAAGGGTCTCTCTGAGCCATGGTTGGTGTTCATCATGATAACCCTGAGTCTCCAAGAGGAGGTTAAATCATTCTGTTTCCTCTGGTGAAGAAAGGTATGAAGATCTGCAGCAAAATCATTTTTGAAAGATTTAAATGTTATAAGGATTTGCCCTTGGCTGTCCAGAAAGTTTTATTTTCAATAATATATTATTACAATACCTCAGTTCAGATTCACTATCATATACTGAGTGCCAGCTAGGTACTGGTCTAAGTCTTTCCACTGGGCATCTCACAGAATCCTTATCAAAATTCTGAGAAGTATTAGGTTGGCCAGAAGTTTCATTCAGGTTTTTCTGTAAGATGTTACAAACTTTTTGGCCAACCCAGTAGAACTTATTTTAGAGAAGAGGAAATAGAAGCAGAAAGAAGTTGAATAGTTAAGAGAAGGCACACTTCTTTTGGCTCTCACTCTTTCTGCTCTTAGATACTTATTCCATAAAAACGAATTGTCCCAGAGTTCCAGAGATTTGAGGTCTTACAACAGATGCTTGAAAGTTCCTCACACATCTGCCAGCAGTAAAGCCATCACTATTTGAGAGGTGCTCTTACCTTTGCATTTATCCAGATCTTCAGCCAGCATTGTAGCTCTCGCTTGGTCTCCCTCTCAGGATCAGCAGAAATAGGGACTTCTGAAAATAAAACTTTAAGAAATATTAGATGACCCAGACTGATGCATCAGAGGACACGAACTCCTTGACACATGAAAAAGGCTTGGGGGAGGGGAAGTGATATGTACTCTTTTCTGTGTGTTCTCTTATTTAGTTTGCACAATGGTCTTGTAAACACATACAGCTATAATGTGCACATGTCCATATGCACACATTATAGAATACCCCTCTGCTGTACCAGGCACCACACAAGCATTATCTCTACTGTTCAAGATGCAGAAAGAGGGTAAAACAACCCCAAGAAATCTGAGGTGCAGAGAGGTTTAGCAAGTTACTTAATGCCTCAAAACTAGGAGTGGTAATGCTGGAATTTGAACACAGGATGTGTGACTCTAAGCCCAGTGTTCTTTCACTTATATTATTCAGCCTTCCGAGAATGAGCCCCCAGGCCTAGAGGGGAGAAGCCTATCATGTCTGCCAAGATCTGTCCAGTCTGGAGTCTACGATACAGAGAAAGAAGGTTGATGGTCTCATCATGGGTTACTGGGACAGCACAGCTCCAGTCCTGGAGTCTCCTGAGTCTTACAGGACACAGAAAGAAGGCTTAGTTCCATGCCTTCTGAAACCAAGACAGACTCATCATCCATCCTGGATATTTAGAACAGAGACTGCAGGGATCTACAGATGCCAAGTATCATCTTGTCTAATCTCTTTGCAGTATCCCAGGGTCCTCTATTGAAAAACCTCTCGGTGGCTACATTCATCCAAATTGCTATCCATTCTTAACTTTATAGAAAGTTCTTGTTCTACAGAATTGAAACAGAGTTAAAATCTCTCTTTCTCTCTGTAGCTTCTACCCACTGGTCCAACACTGAGCCCTTGCTCCATGGGACCCCCTTTCCATTCCAAAGGTAGAAGCAGTGAGGGTGTGTGCTCCTCTTCAGGATGCATACCTGGGGTCTGTTGATGTCTCCATTTTCCTCCCTGAGCTTCACTGGGTCTCAAGCTTGAGGACTGTCCAGCAGTCAGACCAGCACTGAGCCCTGAGAAGATCTGGCCAATGCCCCTCTTCAGTAGGACTGAGGGAAGGGCGTTTGCTCTGTTAGGTTTCAGCCTCTACATCCTCTGCTGGCCAGACCTTCCAACAAAGTCTCATCCCATCAGACAGTGCCTCCTCTTCAGTCTCAACAATGGAGTCTAGGACCCATGTGAATTATCACCCCCGTGGGTCTAAAGATCTGTTAAGTCCTTTGCAAATTGCCTGAGTGCCCACTGAGTATATGTTATTACTGTTACTATTATTGTTGTTGCTACCGGATAATAGTGCATGCTCAGTTGCTTTAGTTGTGTCCAACTCTTTGCAATCCCATGGACTATAGTTTCCCAGACTCCTCTGTCCATGGGATTGCCCAGGCAAGAATACTGGAGCAGGTTGCCATTTCCTTCTCCAGGAGATCTTCCCAGCCCAGGGATCAAACCCACATTCCCTGAGTCACCTGCATTACAGGCGGATTCTTTTACTACTAAGCCACCGGGGAAGCCCACCTGGTAATAGAACCCCAGGGTAATCAGAAGGGGGCTGGGGGCGCTAAGACTCACCAAAGATCCTACTTTAATCTGATAAGAAATTCTGAGTCCTAATTATAGTTCCACTGTTAAAAAATGATGACGAGGAGGATTTTGATGGTAAGGGTCCTAACAACATCAATCACCATTTCTACCAGGCACATAGAATTGAATGCATACAACAACTCTGTAAAGTGGATACTATTATTCGCCTCATTTTACAGATGAGGAAACTGAGGCTTAGAGAGGTTAAGTATTAAATAATTTGCCAAGGCCACATAACAGTAATGGGATGAGCATTTGGGCTGTCCAAGAGTCCCGGAATCTATACTATTAACTACTATGTGGTTCTTCCTGTCACTAGCCTGCAATGTGAGTTGGGCAAGAGAATTCCCTCTCTGGGCCTCAATTCTGAATCACCTAGGGTTTTTTAAAGCTCCATTAGACCACAGAGTTGACTTGAGAAAGGCAGTGGAGGTCCCAGGGAAGTTGAATCTCCCTCACTGGGGAGCCACCCTCTACTTTCCTGCATCTGAATTTCCTCCTGGCTGCCAGGGCAGCTCTCAGGCTCATCTGAACATGCAAATCAGAATTAATTATTCAAGACGGGGCCTACTTTGCATACCAATTCCATTTTCTTCTGTGTGGGAAGGTTCTCACCCCTTTTAACAGTTTAGAATAATGTGCATCAGACCTTCAAAATGAAAACAAAATTTAAAAAAAAATGGAGGAAGAATGGATAAGCTGGATTCTTCACTTGTTCTCTCTGGGGCTGGGCTGGGCTGGCTATAAACCAGGATGTCAGAGACCTCGACAGCCTGGAAGGTCTCTGCCACTGATGGTGGACAAGGAGTTCTTGAATTTCTGGATCGTAGCTATCTCTGAGACTCTGATGAAAACTATGGCGTCTCATCTCCAGAAAACCTACAAAATGCAAGCATACAATTCTGGAGTGTTTCCTGAGAATCTGAAACCCAGCTCTGGACCCCTGATTAGGAAGCCAGGAATGGCTAAAATCAGAAATAATGTGGAGATGAAGGCCTATCAGGATTCCTGGGCATGCAGGTATGTCAGTGAGTTAAGAAAGATGACCAACCTAATCAAACTCAGTTTACTGAGATGCCTAAAGACCCCTGGTCCTTCACTTCAGAGGCAGAACAGGGACCATCCTAAGGCATGAGAGCCTTTGATTGACTCACCTGATAGTATGTGCTTCAGGGAAGATATGTTCAACTGCACTTCTGCAGAAGAGGAAAATTTTGTTATTCTTAAACTATTTTATGTGATCACAAGTATAAAAATAACCTCACAGAAATGAAGATGAGCAGAAAATAAGTAAAATTTTTGTGGAAGTTATCCTTGAACATAACAATAGGTACTGTTTTTCTTTTGGTTGATTTTCTATATTTTTTTTCCTAATTTTCTATAAGGAAAAGTTTTGCCTCATGGTGAAAAATGCATGCAGTTTAAATGTTAAAACAGAAGACCTGTGGGTAGCCCATGATCATGTCTGAGAATAGAGACAAATGGTGGTATTAATATTCCATCATGATATTAATAATAACCATAAAAGTCGAATTAACGTGTAGGGACAGCTATGACGATCTGAATGAAGCAGAGAAAAGAAAACTGTCCAGAATGAACCATACGCTCAGAGAGAGGCCGAGGATTGTGTCCCCCCATACCCTGAAAAAGAGAGGGAGAAAAAGTCGCACCCTGGCCCCCAACTCCCTCAGAAGACCTGGCTGAGTTCTGTGACATAGCTTTAATCTTTCCTCTTTTTGCGTAAACTGGTTTGAGTGGGCTTGATCTCATGTAACCAAATAATACCTAAGACAGTGGGAAGACAAAAAGAACACGTATGTCTAGTCTACAATCGAGTGGCTGTGACATCTGAGTGAGTGTGGGTGACATCTGAGAAATTATAGGTAACATCTGCATGGGTGTGTTTGTGTAACAGGCCAAGTGTGTGTAACATCCAAGCATTTGTGACATCTTGAGAGAGAGTGTGTGTGAGATCAAAGTCAGTGTATGTAGCACTGGAATAAGTATGCATAGTTAGCTGGAGTCAATAAATGTTTAAATCTGTGACCTGTCAGTTGTAATTTCTATCAATTTTCCCTCCACAATCTGGTCTTAGATTCAGCCCAAGGGTCCCATCTTTGCAGATCTCACCTGATGCCAGGACAAACTTTCTTGGGATGCTTTTCTGTCCAGCTCTATGGGCCTGTGGAGAGAAGAGCAGCTGGTCAAGTTTATCCCCTCCATGTTCTTCAGGCAATGTCAGCTGATTCTCTGCAACCTCTTTGGAAAACTCAAGCCCAAGGCCAAGAGGCACCTCCCCCTTGACCACAGCATCAGAGTAGGATCTCTGAAGCTCAAAGCAACACTTGAGTGTTGTCCGTGCAGAGATAATCATTCACTTATCACAGATAAGTAAAACTGAGGTCCAGAGCCACACAGGATTTGTGCCAAGTAGTCAGTATCTGATCTCAGGTCTCCTGACTCCAGAGCCTGTGTCCTTCTAAGTATGTCACACTCCTCCCAGCCAGACTCTACAGATGTCATGGGTAGCTTTTCTCAGCTATACTCAGGACTCAGTTATCTTCCAATTTCCCATCAAGTGCTCCCAGATGGGCCTCCATGGCAACACTGCACCCGTGGCAACAGGAGTAACTACAGCCACTTGCTGGTGGCTTGAAGCCCACTGGCACAGGAGTTGACACAGGGACAAAGGACACCAAGCCTGCAAAGTGTACAGGCCTATACTTGAGCAGTGTTGAAAGGGTAAATTCATTCTGTGGCTTTCTTGGGATCAATTTTATTTGGAGAATTGATGACACAGAGATTGGTGCATACAAAGCCCTCAAAAAAGTGTTTCATCAAGGCGGATGCAGAATCCAGAAAACTCAGGAGATACAGCCTGGTTGAGCACTATAGCAAAGGAACGTTATCTAAAGCTCTTTTGGGGAAATGGGAAGACTCTAGTCATATCCAGTGAGTGTTGGGAAGGCATCATATTCGGCCACAGTCTAGAAGAAGAATGTATTTTTCATTAAATGCTGAGGCCACTGGTGTGTGTGACATTGTGAGCTGACCTTGCTTCATCCATTCTGTTTCCTTTCCTCATGGTTCAGTGAGACCTGCCCAGCCCAGAAGGACAGCTGCAGTGACAATGAAATTATGTAAATTCATTCCTATTCTATTACTCCCAAACTATGTGAATTTCCCAGTACTGAATTCCTACAACTCAGCTTGAAACTCAAATGGGATTTGCTCTCTAAAGGGAATCTTTTGGTTCCAATCTTATTTCTACCTAAGGCTCCTGCAGAACAATATTCTTCCAATATCCTTCCTTGACATCTCACTGTGAATAAATCCATCAGAGTCTTTCCTAAGAGTGACATTTTAAGGGAATCTGGTTAAAGTTGGGAAGAGATGGAAAGTATAGAAACATAAAGATAGCAAGCTGAAAGCTTAGAAGACAAACTATACCAACAACTTAATTTGCAGAAGGCCTATCCATGCATGCATGCTAAGTGGCTTCAGTCATGTCTGACTCTGTGAGACCCTATGGACTGAAGCCTGGAAGGTCCTCTGTCCATGGGATTCTCCAAGCAAGAATACTGGAGTGAGTTGCCATGTCCTCCTCCAGGGGATCCTCCCAACCTGAGGATCGAATCCACCTCTCTTAAGTCTACCTGTATTGGCACTACCAAGCCACTAGTGCCACCTTGGAAGCTTAGAAGGTCTATCCACTCATGTTCAAAGTGGAGATCCTTGTGGCTGAGCACTGATGAAATGATTTCTGCATGTCGGGCACAGTTGCAAGCTCTTCACATTAGCTAACTCTTTTAATCTCTTTTCCTTCAGCTTTTAGGCTCACTACTTGGCACCAATAAAGTAATTCATGGGCTAAAAGATTACCAAAATGACTAAAGATGAATGGATAGCTGGGGTAGTGAAACAGTAAGAAGGACAGAGTCTCAGGGTAACTTCTTTGTGTCACTGACATGAGTTTTTAAACATTTTCCTGCCCAGATTTTTCATAAACCATTGTCAGTGGGTCAATTTTTATCCTAGCTGTCCTTTTCCCACTTGGCTAAGAAATCATCAGATGAAAAATGGTAGATTTCTATTAGAAATAGAAGGAGAAATCATAAGGACAGCTATTAATGAGATGATTTAAAAATATATATATTCAATCAAGAGTAATTGGGGCTGAGCATAGTAAGTCATGGAAAATTATAAGCTCTGCCCACTCTAGGGCATGACTGACTATTAAAATC